>NW_006159504.1:451505-453596 GCF_000334495.1 Tupaia belangeri chinensis | reverse complement strand
TTAAGTTTTCTGAGTTTGGGTGAATTTCATTGGCATGTTCCCAGTCCTGAAACTCATTCATTTTCGTTTCAGTCACTCACAATTATCTCACTAATGGAGGGGGAGGATCTGTGTAGAAAATACAACCAAAGACTCTGACATAAACTGTTTTAGAGCTTTATATACGCTGTCATTTAACCCACATAACAACTCTACGAGGTTGGCTTTCTAGACTCCATTTGCAAATGTGTCTTCACTAATTCCGTACAGCCTGTAAGACTCAGGATGCAAACCCACCTATGTCTGGCTCCACAATCGTGGCTTTTTACGGCCCATGCAGAAGTATGCCTGTTTCTAAATTGATAATCTTAGTTTTCAGAGTGGATGGTAATTAATTTGCTTCTTCTTAAATTGTTTCTACTCCTTGAAACAAGCAACTGGGTAAACTCAGGATGAAGGAAGACATCATCTAAGATGTCCAGAGAGTGGCCCACCCTGGTGCTGCAAGCTTCCCAGTTAACCGGAAACACACTGAGCACGCACGTGCCGAAGGTCCCTACTTGTCGGAGGGCTGAGGAAAAAGAATCATAGCATGATGAGAACCCATCCAGGGTGCTTGCTGCCTCTCTCTCTCTCTCAATAAAATATATCTTTAAAAAAAAAGGGTTTAAAGATGTCTAGGTGGACGCTGATTGCAAACATGGGATTTAAAGAGGATGATAGATGATCCACAGAGTAGAAATAGACAGGTAAGCCATCCAGGTTGGATGCAAAAGGCTAGCAGACCTGAACAGCGCTCCCCTTGAACACTGCTTCCGTTTGCCTAGGCGGGCACTGGAAGAATGACAGCAAGGCCCAGGCAGTGTGAGGTCGGAATTGAGACCTCGACTACTGCAGTCAGAAGGAAAAGGTGTAAAGCATCTTTGAAAAGCACACACATCATTCCCGACGGCTGACAGCCAGTTACTATCATGAGCTCAAACTCTTTTCGCTGACGGTTCCATTTACATTACAGAATTCTCAGTGGTGTATGACTACGACTGTACCGTCCTGGAAGCGCAGGCTAATGATCAGCAAACCTGCTTTGAGATCCCATCTTGCTAAGAAACGGAAGGTCTTTGAGGAAACTCTTGAGCCCACAGCTTAGCATGTGTGTGCTCAGTGCCTTTCATACTATTTTGAGAATCTGAATCGAGTGTCGTAACAGTTAATGTCTTACCTATGCTGGTTCCTATGATAATCCATAACCTTAGTAACAGGGTTGCACAGATCCGTCCTACTCTCATGAGCTCTGAAAATACCCAAGTAGGCTGTCTTTATTAAAAAATCATTCTAAAGGTGCTCTGTGCCTTTGGTTTTCAATATTTGAGAATCACGTGACAGATTTTCTTTTTTTTTAAATGTACATTTGATCTAGTCAATCCCTTCAATTCATGGTGGAGAATTTCACTCAAGGAAGTCAAACGCTATATTCAAGGTCCCAGGGCAGCTGAGTAACAGCTGATCCCAGCAGCCTCAATCTGTAGCATTTTCCACCTTATTTCAGACAGAAGACCTCCTTAATCTTTCCTACTCAAGAAGTTGTAACTGGTGAAATGTCATGGAAGGCCCCTAAGATTCATTTTCCGGGTTTAGAGGCGATTGCTAAAAACCAACCCAATGTAATAGTTCTGTGAACTCAAGTAAGTTGAGTTTACTTCTCTGAACCACACTTTTCTCATCTACGAAATGGAAATAATAATACTGAGTCCAACACAGAGCACCACGGTGCCAGGCAGATGGGCTGTGGTTCTTATAAGAAAGCGTCACAGCCCGAAGTGACAGCAGCCCTTCTGCTGGTCTCAGAGCTCAGACTTGGAAAATAAATAAATAAGATGTGCTTGGCCTTACCAATCTTCTCATTTCAGTTAAGTTATGGGAAACTCAAAGAGAAGAATTCCAGGTTGGGCAGAGAGAAGAAAAGAGTGTATGTATAGTTTGCATCATAATCAAAAGTCTCCTTACTATTAGTAGATATAATGACAAGAAAAAAACAATGCTATGAAAAAGAAAGAAAACAGTTAAAAAAAAAAAAAAAAAACCGGCCAAGGGACCAGGCAGTTAGCGCAAGGG
>NW_006159504.1:443316-450688 GCF_000334495.1 Tupaia belangeri chinensis | reverse complement strand
GAGAAAAAAAAAAAAAAAAAAAATAAAAAAAAAAAAAAAAAAGAGCTGGCCAAGGGACCAGCAGTTAGCGTAATGGCTAGCTATCTCGCTGGAATCCTATGTAGTCGACCGCGATTTGCTTCCCGGACCTGGTGGCTTAAACTCAGGCCGGGCACGTGTGCGTGTATGCCCCAGATCCTGAGATGAGAAAGAAGGAGAAGGGATTGTGGCATGGCCATCTGCCCTGGGGGGTGATTTCTCTCTCTGTCTCTCTGTCTCTCTCTTTCTTTCTGGTGAGCACACACGCCCTATAGCAAAAACCTCTCCAAAAAGAAAAAAAAAGAACTGACCAGAACCCACCGAGGAAGTCCCTCCTGAAATGCTGAGTAGAGGAGTTTCTTTCTAAAACACACAACAGTGCGTGTTTTATCACTGGAGTCTCTTCCCTGGATTCTAAACTTCCTGGAGGCAAGTCTCCTGCCTCTTAATCTGTGAAATTTCCAGAAGTTAACACAGAGGCATCCAACGTGCTTGTTAATATTAAGAGATGAACACTCTGGATAGCTTTTTATTTTTAAAGTGTATTGATTTCTTTTTTTCCACGAGAGAGAAACAGAGACAGAGAGACAGGCACCTCCAAGAAGGTTTTCATACCACAATCCACCCTGGTCTCAGCCAACCTGGATCACAGGTATGTGTGTACCTGCCATGCCTGGGGACATCCCGGGGTGCAAACCCTGTGGGTCCAGCTGAGCTACGACTGCATCAGTGTCTGGCTCTGGATGGATGTCTTTTTTATACAAGTCAAAAAGATCTTTTAAAGATATTTTAAAGCATTTAATCCAGTTTGGATAAAAATATTTTTCAAATAAATCCATAGTCATATTTCATTAAAAATCTTACTTAATAGTTTTTTTTCTTGATGTGTCAGAATTTTTAGTCTGAACATTAATTATTATAATTTTCTATAAAAAGATAATATTCTTAGGAGCTACAAAGTATGTGCTTGATGTTGTAGTAAATGACCCCAGTCCTTTATGCTTCTTAAATATTTAGGAGTGGAATTTTTTGTTTGTTTGTTTTAGTTTTTTCAACAGGGTGTGCATGCTTGCCAGAGAGACAGCGAGAGGGAAAGTGAGAAAGCACCCTGGGTTGGGGGGTGGGGAGGAAGGGATGGCCATGCCACAATCCCTTCTCCATTTTTCTCTTGGGATTTTGGGCACACATGCACATGCACCTGTCATGATATACAAACTGCCAGGTCTGGGACTCAAACCACAGTAGGCCATATGAGAGTCTAGTGCCTTAACCAGTATGCAACCTGCTATCCCCGGGAGTAGGTATTTTTTAAACAGTTTTTCAGGATCCTACATCCTGTCAGGTTGTCAAGTTTTTATGGTCAGCTGAAGGTCTAACATGAGTAGTCAGTTGACCCTTTATAATTTGCTATTTCAAAACACAATAATCGAGAAAATCTTAGCACCCACCTGCTAGACTGCATTTAGAATGTGATTTCAGTTCATCTGAATTGATCTCTTCTCATTGCTACTTTTTAAAAACTAACTTCTGTGTGCTTGTCTTTATCCCCTCAACAGAACAAAAATCTGAATTCTGAAACACTGACGATGTTATCATCCCATGCAACTTGGAGTGAAAACATGTCCAAAGATCCATTTTATTTTAATAGTGAAAACATTACAGTGCATATACATCCTAAAGCCAGGCAAATTTGGCAAAGTTTTTAATTAATGGGACTATGAAAGATAATATTAAAGTGTTTTTAATCTCAACTACGGTTAGGAAATGACAGTAGCTACTGAAATCCGTTCATGGTTATTTTTTGTTTTTTTGGGTTTTTTTTGAGAGGTTTTTGCTATAGGGCGCGTGCGCTCGCTAGACAGATAGAGAGAGACAGAGAGACAGAAAGTGAGAAATCACCCCCCAAGGGGGATGGCCATGCTGCAATCCCTTTTCCTCCATTCTTCTCTTGGGATCTTGGGCATGCACGCACACGCGCCCGGTGTGAGTTTAAGCCACTGGGTCCGGGACTTGAACCACAGTTGACTACGTGGGAGTCCAGCGACATAGCCATTACACTCACCGCTGGTCCCAAAATCCGTTCATGTTTTAAGAAAGTTCTCACACCAGACTTCTACCACAAGGTCATTTCTTTACCCATTCTGAAATTCCACAAAAGGGGGGATAGTTTATTTTCATATTCTTTGATATAAAAATATACTTTTGTGGGAAAGTATTAAGCCTCATGAGTTTTAGTGATAGTTCAGGAAATTTTAATAGGTGTATAGTAGAGTAGAAATACATTTGACCTAGACTCCAAAGACCTGAGTCCCAGCCGTGACAGCCCTAGCACTGAAGCTTTGGGCAAGAACTCAGTGTTTTATCCAGTATCTAAAAGATTGGCATTCTGGGCAGGGTGATGTTGAAGGGCCCTTTCAGAATAAAACTCGTGCTTCTATGCCACTTCTTAGTACGACTCCATTACAAACATGTGTGTGTATGTGTGTGCATGTATGTGCCTGTGTGTGTCAGATTGTAAAGAAAGAAAGGGTAAACAAGAGAGAAGGAGAGACAGAGGTGGTAAAGTCATTCAATCAATAAGTTCACTAGCTATTTATTTATTTAATTATTAAAAAAATTTTTTTGATTTTTAAAAAAATTAATTCATCATCATCATTTTTTGTTTGTTTGCTTTTAATTTGACCAAGAAGAGACAGAGAGAGTGAGGGTTAAGTGAAAAAACAAGCCGTCAGGTTCAGGACTCGAACCATGGTCAGCCATGTGGGAGACCAGGATTTTAACCCCATGCCACCTTCCGGCACCTATTTAATTTAATTCACCAGATATTCTTTAAACACCTACTGGAAACCCAAATGAGCCTGAGCTCCCAATCCTGCTCCTGTGAGTCTGACCATTATCTACCAGGGGAGAGGGACAGGACTGGTATTACACAAACAAACCAGCATAGTTGATATTCGTAGCCAGGCACACAAGACCTATGCAATAAAAACCTAGACTTTTTAGCCTTCTCCACAGCCATCCTAACCTTGTGAGTGTGACTTTTTAAATTTTTATTTGTTTTTAGTTTTTTGCTAGAGTCTGTGACTCACTAATGAGAGACACAGAGAGGGAAAGTGAGAAATCACTCCCCTCCCTCAGGGGCATGGCCACACCACAATCCCTTCTCTGCCATTCTCCTCCTGGGACTTTGAGCATGCAGGCACATGCTCCCAGTGTAATTTTCAAGCTGCCAGACCCGAGACTCAAACCATGATAGACCATGTGGGAGTCTGGTACCTTAACCACCATGCCACCTGCTGGCCCCAGAGTTACATTTTAGACACACTTATCTGATCACACCAAGCAGTGAATATTCTTTTCGCTACCCACCCTCTCCACCTTAACTTGCTCATACTCACACAGTTCTCTTCCACTCCCTGTCTCTCAGCCCTGCTAGGGACCTCCTTTCCCCAGGCAGGTCCACTCACTTCCTCTGCATTCCCTCCTCACTGCACCCTTGGAGTTATTGCACTGACCTCCAGTCATAGCCAGTGACCATCAGTCTGCCTGCCCCGTTAGGAGGACTCTTCACAGGACTCTGTCTCTGTGTCTCTCTCCAGTGAGTGCACATAAACCCCTGCCTTGCTCCAGTTCACCTGTAGGACCGCTAGGACCAGCGGCACTTCAGCCATGCAGAAGGTGCTCCCAAAGGGCACCTGAATAGAACTGCACTGGTTGTAGTAGAAGTGGCACGCTGAGTGGTACAGACGTTCAGGATTATAGCTCTGTGAGGTGTGAGTTTCAAGAGTGGAGGGGAAAAAAGGAAGCGAAAGGTTATGCACAGTGTCCTCACTCATTCAAGCCCACTGAGGAGTTTTAGATTTGTTTCACTTAATTGTATTTACTTGGTCAGTCAGTCATACAACAAGCCGAACAAATCCCAAAGGACTCAATACTGAAATTGCACAGTATCTGCATAGGCTTTCAAAGTATCCTTTGGGCTTGTTCGCGGTTCGTGTCACTGGGGTGAGTACTTCAGAGTACTGTTGGCATCTTACAGAACAGCTTTTTTTTAGAGAGTGATTTTTGCTATAGGGCACATGAGCTCACCAGAGAGACACAGAGAGGCAGAGAGATAGAAAGTGAGAAATCACCCCCCCACCACCACCAACCCCAGGGGGAATGGCCACACGGCAATCTCTTCTCCTCCATTCTCCTCTCAGGATTTTGGCATGCACACACACGGACACACACACCCAATGTGAGTTTAAGCTGCCAGGTCCAGGACTCAAACCATGATCGACTACGTGGGAGTCCAGCGGCGTAACCATTATGCCATCCACTGGTCCTCAGAACAGCTTTTAGTGACTGATAAAGTCACGATGAAGTCTAAGAGGAACGCCTAAAAAAAGCAATAGATGGGCAAGCCAGTGGTACAGCACTAATGCAAAGGTCTGCAATGCCGGACGCACATGGCAAGGCCCTGGGTTCGTGTCCCGAGGCCTCTCGGTATTTGCCAGGCACATGTGCATGCCTGTGATCCTGGCGGGCAGAAGCTGGTGTGGGTCACATGCAAAAACCCTGTCAGAGATACAGCTCTTTCTCCTGCCCCTTTGCTCTCTCTCTCATGGAAGAAATAAATGAATAATCTATTTTTAAGGAAAAAAAAAAAAAGAATAATGAAACTTAGGAAGCCATACATCCAAATACCTTGTTTTTATAAACAATAACTAAAAAAGGGGGGGACAGAAAGTCACTGGTCTCTGTCAGGACTTCAGGGTGTTTTGCCAGAGACACTGCCAGGACTTCCCCATATCTGATGGACAAGCGCTGCTCCTTAGCAGTCTGGTTTGGATAAGAAAGTTTACAAGATCGAGAATCCACTATCCTTGTCAGCCCCATAAGCCCGTAACCCTTGGACACAGAGAACGGCGATTAACAGTCCTTGCCATCTGAGTGACATCCTGATACCATGTACTACATAGACTGATTCTATCGTTTCATTTTGACCAGTTTCAAGTTGCCAGAAAGAAACACGTTTCCTGTAAGTCCTGATAGTTCACAAATGTCAGTGTTCTGCCTCCCTTACTCCAAGGCCACAAAATATTTGGATGCCAGAATTCTGTGAGGACATAAGACAATTTAATATAGCTACGGAATTTCTATTTAAAAAATAATAATAAAGCAAAGTCCCTATGCTGAGGCCGGAGTGAGGGGAAGAAGCAGAAGGGGCCTGAGGTCAGAGGTGAGGCAGGCGACAGTGAGGCCTTCCCGATTACGAGTCCACTGGCGTGGTCCCTGCTGGCTCCTCTCACCCCTCTATTTGTGGTGTCACCATGAAAGCTACAACCCGCTAAAGACAGAGACTGGGTGCAATCAAGGGGAATGCTTCAGGTTTATGGGTCAATGGTAGAGTTGTGTCCAGGGTCTCCCGTCCTAGGCCCTGGGATACCGATTAGGAAAACACTGGGTCACAGAACAGACTTCAATTGTGTGTGTAGGGGGGGTGGGTGGGTGGGTATATATCTATATCTATATATATATATATCCCCAAGTAGGTGAGATCTCTACCTATCTAAGAGATAGAGTTACGGCCCATGAAGTCATCCCTCCGTTGTACTTCAGATCAGAAGTTGTAACCTCTGTGATCTGCAGACATTTTGCAGTGCATCGTCCTGCATTAGTCACATGAAATGCATCTTTGTGTACTAGGAACAAGTTTGCTTTAATTTCCAGTGACTTCAGGATGATTTAAAATATGGAAATGACTTCTCTTTAGAACCGGCCTCTCTGACAGCACCAACTGGTTTCCATCGAAGTGCTTCCAGATCATCCTTGATTTGTTGTGCAGATTTCTCTCTCGTGTTCCCTCTCATCATTAAGCCAATTATGAAGGAATTATTACCTTTGCTCAATCTGATTTTTTATGGACTTCACTGAAATAGTCTCATCACTCACAATACACTCATGAGATTGGTTCATTGCCCAGAAGTGCACAAAGAGTATTTCTGTGAACTCCCATTAGCTTCACGAGGAGCGGCCCGCATCCATATGATCCTCATCAGGAGATGGATATTAGACTTGTACACATCTGAAAGTGGTCATAGATCCTTCCTGGCCTAACTGTGACCTGCTGCTCTTTGTTCATTCATGTGCTTGGTAGCAGTTAAGTTTAGGAGGGTTTTCATATTTCACTGTGCTCCCAAGTGAATTATTAGGCATCAACTCCCCAACATCACGTCTTACAAGCCTGTGTTCAAAGCAGAAACATCTTTGAAATCTTTTGAAGCGTGACTTCATTAATAGATGATATACTAAGCATTGGAATTAACCGTATGGATTTGTATCTGTTACTACAAATTTGTAAAAAACAGCAATGAGCTCGCCTTCATAAGAAATTCCTTTTAATATTGCTAATCAAAATATGTTTAATTCTGTTATTAAAACAGCATCCTGCGTTTGACCCAGTTGTGCCTAACTTATCATTCCTGGGAAGAAAGTGAGTTTTTTTTTTTTTTTTCCCTTTTCAAAAGAAAGCTTCTCAATATGCTAGACACATATTTTCAACTCTTAATTTAAAATTGATGATTATAATAAGAACTACAAAAATGAAATGTTCTTTGCTCAGAACTATAATTCAGAAAAAGGGTTATTTTACAAAGGTTTGGAAACTATGTATTTTATATCTTCCTAGACACAGAAAATACGTTGTTTGGAAAAAAAAAAATCCATGCTATATGTTTTAGGCTATTTCAGCACATAGATAATACTAGGAATATTGTATCTATCTATCTATGTATATTACTTGAGGTCATTTTTCTAAAAAATACTAAGGTGCTAACCCAGAAATGTAGATTAGGTCAGCTCCTTAATTTGGCTGCAAAGTTAGTCAATGCCAAAAAAAGAGAAAAAAAAGAAAATCTGAAAGAACTTTCCTTTTTCACACTTAGCTTTTCAAATGCTAGCAGATTTCCTAACAGTAATATAAACAATGTCTGCTTGATCTTTCAAAGTCACATTAAAAAACTATTTCCTCATCTACCAAGGCTTGTAAAAAGATAACTTTAAAAACATTATGCCAGCCACAGAATATTTTAAAAATTGTTTTTAATGACTGCTGTAGTTTCCAACTTGATTAACCAATATTTAGCAAACCCTGAAGTTCACAAAGTTGTATAATTCCGAATTGAGACTTCAGAACAGTTATTTGGTTCTCATCAGCATGTAAATGGATAATTGTTCGTTTTGGGGCAAGAACGCTTTAAAACTAAAGTACTTTTTTCCCTGGAGGGAATCCTTCTGTCATTTGTTTTTATTTTCAGAATGAAAACAAACGGCACTCTAATTCCTAAGGGCAAAACTGACGTTAGTCTAC
>NW_006159504.1:396896-441896 GCF_000334495.1 Tupaia belangeri chinensis | reverse complement strand
GAAGAACTTTTCTTAACAAAAGCCACCGAAGCGCTATGAAATGGAAAAACATAAGCATACGCTGTTCGTTCGCTGCTTCTCACGTCACAAAGTAAACAGGCTAACATTTACACACGGCCACTTGTTCACAAAGTGTTCCATCTGCTTCCAGGCAGGTTGAAGGTCAGCGTTTTAGGCTTTGAGCTGTTCTAGAGCTCCTTGGTAACATCGAGCTGGATTACTGAAGCCATTGGCTCCCGAGGTCATTATCAAAGCATTCAACATGTTCCAATGGTAATAAAACATGATTGATAACAGATTGCTTCTTTACAATGTTTGCACGACGGCCACAAGGACTTCCTCTGTGAACTTTTGAAAAAGTAGGCATTACCTGTGTCTGTTTAAAATAAGAATCAGAGCACCCTGTGTTTTCTCTAGAAAGCACTCCACGTGGGGCCATTATGTCAGAAACATTGCAGATCAGAATTGGGTTGAAAAGACAAATCTAAGCATTTGATATGAAATGACAAATTCATATTAGTTATCAATCAATAAAAGTACTGAACAGCTGTGGTGGTGCAGGTGGTAGGGTGATGCTATGCAGTATGGGAGCCACATGGAAGGTCCGGGTTCAGATCCTGTGTTGACCTGAAGATGCCAGATATGTGTGGAGGCTGGGAGGAGGATCACAGCACACAGCATGGCAAGACCCTGTCAAAGTTACCTCTCGTGAAAGAAAGAGAGTAATGCAAGTATCGACTGAGTTTCTAAGATGTATTACTGAATGCAAAGAAGAGATGGTTGGCAGTTGTAGAAAATGTTCCAGCCTTTCTCTATTTATGAGCCCCCAACGGGTGAAAAGCATATTCCAGCTAGGTTTGACACATGAGAAAGAGGCAACGGGTATGCTGAAAGAACAGCAAAGAGAGTAACTGAACTGAAGAAAGGATTAGGTTGAGGCCTTACAGAAAACAAGAACCCATACTAAAGTTCCAGTATTCATTAGTCTCGATTAATAGCACATCGACATCATTTACATGTTTATTGTTTCACTGAGTTCAGGAAATTCTAGGACAAGGGGCTGGCAGATGGTATGGTGGTTAAGGGCGCTGGACTCCCACACGGCTGACAGTGATTTGAGTCCCGGACCTGACGGCTTGCTTTCTCTCCCCCTCCCCCACCCTTGGTGGAATTAAAATAAATAAAGTTAAATAAAAATAAAATAATTCTTAAAAAAAAAGAGATTCTAGGACAAGATCTAGTGGGTTGTCTGAAAAGACATTATGCTTTTTGCATTAAAAAAACACATCATGTAAGTTTCTCGTGCCAATGCCCACTGCACTGTGCTCTACAGAGAGTGGGGACAATGCCGCCGCTGCTGGGGTTGACTGAGGCCTTCATGCTCTTTCAGCAAGTGATTCATGAACACTTCCTGTGTCCCAGGGACCATGTCCGTCAGGGAGTGAACAACAAGGTGAGGCATGTTCCTGCTTTCGAGCAGCTTGAATTATAGTGGGGAGAGACAGACAATTCAAAAGTGGATAAATAAAGGTGGCAACTTCTAATCATACAAATCTGTGAGGACTGCAAAGTCAAGTATAAGGATTGAGATTGAATAGTGAGGGCACTTTGGACTGGGAGGTCAAAGAAGGCTTCTTGGAGGAAGTGACCCGGAGGTTCAGAGTGGAAGAAAGTGCCAGTCTGTGGACTAAGCTGGCTGGGCTGTGATCCTGAGGCTGAAAATAAACAAATAAATAAGCCAGAGAAAAATATAAAATGAGCTTAGAGAAATGGACAAGGGTTGGAAAACGTTATGTTTTTGAGTTCAAGATAAGAAATTGGATATTTTGCCCGCTAAGTGCAATGAATGGGAAGGAACTAAAAATGTATACGAGGAGGCTTAAACTAGGCATGAATTCCTACTTTTTTAAAAATCAAAATAAAATCTTACTTTTTTTTTTTTTTGGAGAGATTTTCACTGTAGGGCGCGTGCGCTCGCCAGACAGACAGAGAGAGACATAGAGACAGAAAGCGAGAAATCACCCCCCAGGGGGGATGGTCACGCCGCAATCCCTTCTCCTCCATTCTCCTCTCGGGATCTTGGGCACGCACGCACACGCGCCCGGCGTGAGTTTTAAGCCACCGGGTCTGGGACACGAACCGCGGTCGACTACGTGGGAGTCCAGCGACATAGCCATTACGCTAACTGCTGGTTCCCTAAAATCTTACTTTTAATTCCATTTTCATGGGCTGTTTGAAGTCCCCACAGAAATAAACCAGCGACATCACCTGACCTAAGTTCTCTTTCTCCATCTCCTACGTGGAAAAGCAACAGTGGAAGAAAAAGGAAAAATCACAGAGCCTTGTAGGGGAGCGTCTGCAGCAATCCCCAGGTGAGCCGCGCTCACGGACTGGCTAGAGTGGGGCTCTCGGGATGGAGCCAGAGAGATGGCTCAAACACAGGAGCCGTGGAGAGAATGCGAGGAATCGAAGACCACTTTGAAGATGTTGCCGTATGTAAAGGGGTGCTTCTCTCTGAGATGGACACATTGGGGAAGGAACCATTTAAGAGAAGAAAACCTGAAGTCTTCTTAGGGTTGCTTTAGATTTAGATATAAGAGGAGTTGGAACATAGCAAAGTCAAATCATCACACAACTTCACTATTTTATTAATATTTACTATTATATTTACCATGTATTAAATAATTTATTTCATATTTACTATTAGGAGTGATTGTGCAAATAAAAGTGCCTTGCGACTTTTGCAATGGATACAGCTGTCCCTCCTTACCCACGGTTTCGTATTCTACAATTTCAGTTACCCCGGTCAACCATGGTTCGAAAATAGATGAGGAAAGTACAGTAAGATGTTGTGAAACAGAGAGACCACATCCACATACTTTAATTACAGTATATTGTTCATAGTTGGCGTGCATCTCTCACTCTAGTCTATAAGTACAACTTTATTATAGGTATGACACATATGAAAAAGCATCACGTGTATAAGGCTGAGTACTATCTCTGGTCTGGGCACCTTCTGGGAGTCTCAGAACAGCCCTCCCATGGATAAGACGGGGGAGGCGAGGGTAAGGAGACGATGGTACTTCCTTGCGGTTTCCCACCCGAGGGCTGGTGCCTGGGAACCACTGCTTATGCCCTCACACGGACTGCATCATTCCTCCTCGTCCTGGCCCTCCCGCTGCTGTCTGCTCATTCCCTGCTAGTAGTGGTGTTCATTTGAAGCTCCCAGGAGCCCGATGAGACAAAGATCCCAACTTTATATAATAAGAAATCAAGGAAGTTAAGACTTGGTTTAGAGGTCTCTCCTTAGAAGCCTCTCCCATAACCAAGGCCCTGCCCCCTCTAAGTTCTCTGGGCCTATCTATCCCATTTTGAATCAGAAGAGGATTTAAAACATGGACCCTAAATTCCTTGACGCTCCAGCTTGTGAGATCCTTGAAGAGAGAGATTACATCTAACTCGACTTTCTATCAACAGGTTGGTGTCCGCAGCACATAGTAGGTACTTTATTAAAATGATCTGTAGTAGTTACAAGAGGCGGAGGGCAGAAATGGAATCATTAACTTGATACAGAGTGGCTATGTGGGATGAGGGAAGATTTCGGGAAATGGCTGCCAGTGATGGTCACACAATACGAATGTACTTATGTCACTGAAACATGGTTCAAATCATCAACGGCACGTTTGTGTATTTTATCACAATAATAATTGTAAAGATCAATGCTCACTCACCACTGTTACAAGCCAGGAGGGCTCCGCTGGAATAAATAAGTAAAGAGAATCTACCGTCGAGCGAGTGGCCCACAGAACTGGGGCCATCATAATTGTCGGCCTGCTTTCTCCACCACGTCGGTGGGAGAAAACGATTTGCAGCAGTGCCAAGACCAGAAAGGATGTAAAGACTGTTCAGAGCACACTGCCTAGCCTTTGCAATAATCCATTCCACAGAACGCACTTTCTGGGACAAGGACAACTGTCAGGTGTGAGGTTGTTCTTGTCATCTCAGCAGTTCAGGCCATTTCTACATTTCTTTCTTTCTTTCTTTTTTTTTTTTTTTTTTTTTTTAATTGCCAGAGAAAGAGAGAATCCAGTGAGGGTTATGCCGCAATACTTTTTCTTCCATTTCTCCAACTCATCAAGATCCTGGGCACACACATGTGCAAGGTGTGCTTTCGAGTGATCAGAGTCAGGACTTGAACCACAGTTAGCATGCGGGATCTAGCTCCCAATGCACAACACTTAACCCTGCACTGTGGAGTAGGCCCTCACTATAGATCTCTATAGTAACTTGTTAGCTATTTCTGCCCTTTCAGACTGCAAGTTCTTGGGAGCTGCAAAGAAGAACACTAGAAGAAGATGTACCCAGATAAGAATTTGAAAGTATCCCAGGTTTTGAATTGCACATGTACCATCTATGAAGGGCCCTTGCAGGTGCCTGCCATGACTGCGGACCCAGTCTGACTGACAGAGGCCAAATTCTTGAAAACACTCCCTGCCATGCCCAGCAGTCCTTCGGGGTCTCCCATCTAATTACTTATCCCTCTCAGCTTGAGAGATTGTATCTGTCCCACAGTGTAAAGACAGAACAGCTGCCAACAGGCCAAAACGATCATTAATAAGTTAACTGTTACCAGATAAGATTGAAATCTATGCTAGTCCTATTTTAAAGTAATCTCTACTATAATTACTCCACAAACTGCTGCCAAAATGCAAACTCTGACGCAAGAGCAAGGAGGTGGGGTTACGGGTCCACTCCCCGCTCACCTGGAGTGCATGGCCTTACCTAGGTACGCTTCCGTCTCCATCTGTCTCTACCCCTCAGTCCCACAAAGGGCAATAAAGAGAGCTTAAAATGCACTACAAGTGGAACACACTTTACACGGCTTCCCATCCTTTTATATCCTAAGACAGCGCTGGCCCTGTGGCACAGTGGCTAAGTGGTGTGCATGGAGGGCTGGATCCCATAGTCAACCATGGTTCAAAACCTGTCCCTAAACACCAACTGCTTGAAAAGCACATGGGATATCCCCAAAATCCTGAGAGAAAGGAAAACTGTAGGAAAGTGGATTGCAGCACAACACTCCAGTTGGGGATGCTTTCTGTCTTTCTCTCTGGTGATTGCACGCACCTGCTGGTAAAACAAAACATAGCAAAAATTCTAATGTAGAATGGCTCGGTTTCATTTGTTGGACTCTGTCATCTAAGAGGACAGGTCCAGAAGGCAAAGACCAACTGAAGAGTTCCCTGCAACCTCAACTTAAGCAAATCTAAAACTGAATATTGGACCCAAGTGCACTGACGTGGTGGCAGGACGCTGCCTGCAATACTGGAAGCCACAGGGCAGATCTAGGTTCAGGGTTCAGTTCTCAAGTTGCCCTGTACTCATGCGTGCCTTCTTGTTTGACTGGGAAAGCCCAGGGAGTGGGGGGTGGGTTTACAGCATGAGACCCTGTTGAGGGTGCTTCTCTCTCTAGCTCAAGGAAGTAAACTTTTAAGAAATGAATAAAATAAAAATGAATTTCTAACCAGCATCCCACCTTCACCCCACCAGTTCACCATCATCCCATGATGCATTTGGATTTTTAGAGCAAAAGAAGAAAATGGTAAATTTGAGTAAAAGGCAATAATCATTAAAACAAATAGCTACACTCAGATCATGTGCCTGATACTATTCACAAGGACTCCAGATAGAAACTCATTTTATGAGCACAACGCTATGAGGTAGGAAAGAATATAATCCTCATTTCATAGATGAGCAAATTCAGACACATTTAAGGGTATAACAAGAAGTTGATGGAAAATGCATATTAGGAAAAAGCCTATGCATAAATTTCAAAATTTTTCCACCAAAATAAGTTTATACTTTAATTCTACTTTCCCAAGAAGTTTCTATAAAGAATTTTTTATTTAATTTCATTTATTATTATTTAATTTGCTGAAGGACATGTGTACCAACTAAAGAGAGACAGAGAAAGAGGGAGAGAAAGTAAGAAAGCAAGTCGCCAAGTCCAGGACTTGAGCCATGGTCAACCATGTGATTAAAAGTACCCTTGTAGGGACCAGCAGTTAGCGTAATGGCTATGTCGCTGGACTCCCATGTAGTCGACTGTGGTTCGAGTCCTGGACCTGGTGGCTTAAACTCATGTCGGGTGCGGGTGCGTGTGGGCCCAAGATCCTGAGAGGAGAATGGAGGAGAAGGGACTGTGGGGTTGCCATCCCCCCCGGGGAATGATTTCTTGCTTTCTATCTCTCTGTCTCTCTCTTTCTGGAGAGCGCTTGCACCCTATAGCAAAAACCTCTCAAAAAAAAAAAAGGTACCCTTGTAGGGGGCCAGCAGGTGGCATGGTGGTTACAGTGCTGGACTCCCACTTGGTGGACCATGGTTCAAGTCCTGGATCTGGTGGCTTGCTTTCTCACTTTCTTTCTCATTCTCTCTGTCTAAATGAAAAATACTAATAAATAGTAAATAAAATTAAGCAATTCATTTTTTAAAAAGTACCCTTGTAGAAGTTAAGTGTCAGCTCTCAGTCTCACAGTTAGTAAGTGGAAGGGAAGCGGGGAAGGAGAAGGCTAGCAGGGGTCACAAGGAGGAGACTCAGTGCAGAGGTGCTTTGATCCTATCAAGTCCTGGGAGGAATGAAGTGAGAAGAGAAATGTGGCCCACTCTCCCTGCCAACCATCCCCTTCAGTCTCCCAAGCTTTTCATGAATACCATCTCTATAGACGGCTCTAATATTCTTTATGAGCTTACCCTGGTGCTGAGCAATTACGTATTTGTCTAACTAAATGTTAGTTGAAAAAGTAAAACGTGAACACATTAAGCTGTCAAGTAGCACTAAAGAATGTCCAGTAACAGCCTCCCGCCACAGACCCCCTGGACAGGTGACCACAGGGACATTTTCTCCGGCACCTCTGGCCACAGTTCTGAGCTCTTATGAACCCTACGGGTCCACTGCTGGGTGAGAGAACGAATGTCACAGACCACAGACGTGCTGGTCGCCCTCTCAGCCCATTTCCTCTTGTTCTGCTTCTATTCAAACTAACAGGTCAGTGTTGCCCATGCAAATAGGAGCCCACACACTTAATCTAATAAAACAATTGATTTCTATTGCTAAGCAACATCAATGCGTATGAAGATAAAAATTAAACCCAATAACTTAATGGGACTTAGGCGGATTATAGGAGAACATTAATTCCCAGATGATGCCTAATTTCTATTTCTGTTGTTAATTTGCTTAAGCAAACAAACAAAAGCCATGTATCCCATTGCTAACCTCTCATCTCTCAGATCTGCAGACACTCACTTTTCTGTCACTTATTCATTTATTCAACCAAATGTTTCGTGAAAAATGTTATGTGTTAAGGGTGCGAGGCCCTGAGGCGGCAGAGCCTAAAATGGCCTGACAGGAAATCTAAAGTTTTGAGGTTGGCGATTATGGCAATGTGTGAATAACAAGCGATCTTAGCAAGAGTGATGATGAAACAAAGATGCTGATGACGGCTCTCGCAGGGCAGACCGGCCAGCCAGCGGGTCTCCATTGCCTTACATGCAAAAACACATGAAGCCTAGCAACAGCACTGATGCTCACTTCATGGACGAAGACATGGCCCAGAGGGGTCCAAATGGCCTTTCTACTCAGGCACTGATGCTGGTCTTTGCCCCCAACCATCACATGGCATTGTACCCACCGCAGTCAAGACCAGTGTCCGAGGATAAGGAAAAGATACACAGGTCACACTCCAGTGGTGAGAGGAGGGGATTAGATGAGCTTGTCAAAATTTTTCATGTTTTTTGATTTATTTTATGAGCAACACAGAGAAGGGGATGAGCAACACATATCCGAAAGGGGATGACTGCCACCATCCACTCCCAGCCTCAGCCAGCCCTGTAGCACGGGCGTGGCCTGCGTGCTCCAGGAGGTGTCCAGACACAAATGGGGACCCTGCCTGTGTGGGTCACCCTCACAGTATCACATTTTACCATGTGCCACCGTCAGGCCATGGACTAAACATTTTAAATATGAATGACAGCAATTAGGTGAATGGTTTTCTTTCATTCTTTTTTTAATTGCTGAAAAGGTATGTGTACTCATCAGAGAGAGACAGAGAGGAGAGAGGGAGGAGGAAAAAGCAACTCCTAAGGGGGTGTAATCACACCACACGTCCTTCTCCACTCCTCTATCCTGTCAGGATTTGGGGCTCACGTGCACACGTGCCTGGTGTGTTTTCAAACCAGTGGGACCGAGATTTGAACTGTGCAGTTAGCCATGTGGAATCCATTCCCTTAACCATGAGGCCACACAGCTGTTCCAGGCAAACGGGATTTAACGCGGGAAATTCTTTACTCTCGGAGAGGGAATGCCGTAACTCAAGGCATCACATTCAGAAACAGCTGCTCCCTCTTGCAAATGATGTCAAGCACCAGATGTGGACTGCTGGGTACATTTCAAAGAGCAGAGAGAGGGGCCCTGAGAGTTCAGTCCCTCGCCAGCACACGTGCTGTGTCCTTATCCCACGCAGGGACACTCTACTGTACAGTGACTCAGCCCGTGTTTTGTAAAAAACTGTCAGTTGAATTTTTGATCCTTTCGAAATCTGTTGGTCTCACTGCAGAGTACAACTTCCAGAAACTATAAAAGTGCTGTATGTCCAAACCCTCTGTCCAGCAGTTCACCCATGTGTAAGTGAGGCACTTTCCCAAATTACTAACGAAAATATTATCAAACACTAAAACTAAGGTACATTCAGATGTGTTAGGTAATTCACCCTTTTTTTTTTCCTTTGGAAGCATCATTTTTTGTTTTTTTTTTTTTTCTTTTCCCAATTTGCTAGAGAGTGCTTATACACCCTGGAGAGAGACAGAGATGAAGATGGAGTGAGAAAGCATCCTTAGTAGAACAATTATGCTGCAACCCCTTCTCCTCTGCTTTCCTCTTAGGATTTTGGGTACAACCCGGCATGTCTTTCAAGTCATCAGGTCTGGGACTCCAACCACACAGTCACTCATGTGGGAGCCAGTCACAGGAACCACCACGCCACCCTTGCCCCAATACCAGTATTTACAGGATGAAAGTGCTTTGTTCATTGCCAGTCTTAACATCGGTACAATTTGTTCTTCAGAAAGCTGGTGGGTACATGGGTACAGGTAAGTGTGTGACTAAAGATATTCGCTGATATTTGTTCCAATAAGGTCCATGTCGAACTAATTGCTTTATTTGTGCCTGGGCTGCATTTCTCTCCTTTAAAAATGCAGAGGCCCCGTGTGTGTCTTTTCTGAGATTTAATGCATTCTCTTCCTCAAAAAGTAAAAGGGCTTAAAAAGAACCATCATTCTGACTAGTCTGTGGTCTAGTAGTTAAGGGAACTGGATCTCACGTGACTGGTTGCATGGTTCAAATCCTAGCCCCAGTGGCTTAAAAAACATGCCGGGCGTGGGTGCATGTGCCCTTCCTTTCTCTCCATTTGATGAGTTTGTGCACTCTCTGACGAATAAGGGAAAAAGGAATCATTCTCTTCTGGGATATCTAGCAGTTCCTTACCTAACCTGGGATGCATGTCAAGAGGGCCCAGAGTGAGGCTGTACAGGCTCTGAGACGTCATTCAGTCATTTGCTCAGCTATCAGAAATATCTTACAGTGTGGTTTTATGACCACAGATAACCCTCATATTAAAAAGTTAAAGCCCAGGGCCAGCAGGTGACAAAGTGGTTAAGGTGCTGGACTCCCATGTGGTTGACTTAGGTTCAAATACCAGACCTGGTAGCTTGAAACTCACACTGGATGCGTGTGCATGAGTGTCCCAAATCCTGAGAGGAGAATGGAGAATGGATTGTGGCATGGCTATCCACCCTGGGAGAAGAGTTCTCTCTTTCTGTCTCTCAACCTATCTCTGTCTCTCTGGTGAGTGCACAATGGCCTGTAGTAAAAATCTCTCAAAAAATAAAAATAAAAATAAAAGTAAGTTAAAATCCACTGTCAGAAACTCCAGATTCCATACTTTGTACATTTTCTCTTATATTTTAGTTCTCTCTTTTAATTACATCCTTGTATTTTTGGTCACATATTATCAAATGTCTGCACACTATTTTTTCATGAATATTTAGTATTTCTTGGTTCATTTTTAAATTTCATTTCAAGAAACAGCTCCCTTCCCTGCGTTTTCCTCTTCTAAATTCTTGGTAGAGTTCGTTGTAGAGTCAACTTGTCAGCCTACTTTCTGTTGCTTTTTTCCTTCTCTTTCTTTCTCTTTCCTTCTTTTTAATCACTGTTATTTATTTATTTAGTCATTTTAATTTGAGCAGAGAGTGACACAGAAAGAGAGCGAGGGAAAGTGAGAAAGCAAGCCACCAGGTCCAGGACGCAAACCGTCGTCAGCCAAGTGGGAATCCATCATCCCAGCCACCATGCCATCTGCTGGCCCCCTGTTGCTTTCTTTCTATGAATTATTAGAGTTTGTGATATTGTGTTCATAATTCTGTGTTTAAAATAAGAAAAAACAGAATATTTTTCATCACTCTGGCTGTAAAAATTTCTTCATGGTCTTTGTTATTAATTTTCTGCTCATTTTTTTTTTTTTTTTTTTGTTTGTTCTCTGTCTCTTCTCTTAAAATTTTACTTTTCCTTTCCTAAGGTTCGGAAGATACATCAAATTTGTACTCATTTTAATGTCAACGAAACATCATAAAACAGTTAACGCGGCACAGAAAAATCTAAATGATTTTGGACTCAAGGATGGTTTTAGAGAACTTTAGTGTCTTCCGTGACTTCTGAACTGTCAGCCTTCACTGTGGAAGAATTTCCTGGCAGGGACACCAATTAAATGCTGAATTAGGAAACTAATAAGAATCGTCTGGTATCTGCTTTAAATATAGTTGTGATGGAAAATTCCGGCTATTTATTCTAACGGAAAGCTCTAAGACATTGCATTTCATCTTGTCATAACAGTTAGCACATTATTTTGCTCTAAAGAAAGAGAGCCCTTTAAGTTCCTTCCACTATCTATGGTTACAGGAATATGAAGTTGAGGTGGGAGTTTCGTAAATGTTGTGAATTCAATAAAAAGGTACAAGACCAATAACACGGATGGTGATTAAGTAGCAACAAGTTTAAGTTTTGCTTTTCGTAATACAAATTTGTTCTTTGCCTGTGGTAGCCCCTTCCTGATGAAGAACTGTGTTATCAACATTTTTCTCACATTCCATCTGAGATTTACAGCTGGTAGTTTCATTTCCCAGCAACAGTAGCCATTTCAAAGAGATTACACTACTTATTTCTCCTCATTTTGATAAGGCATAAACCCCAAGTATCCTTAAAAGATAAGGTTATCATTGGCCCCTGTGATATTATATTAGAATTTTAGAGCTGGAAGAAACCTTTGATTTGATCAGATTCAGCCTGTGCCTGTTATAAGCTAAAGAAATTTTCCTCCCTAGGGGGAAGCTATCTGTGACCTCCCAGGCTCCCTAATTAGCAGAGACCCTGGAGACAGGACACTTGGCTCTCAGGCTGGTGTTCATTTCCCCACACCACCCTCCTCCGCTTTTGTGGGCAGTTTTGACTGGTTCTTTTTCTTTATGTTTACTTATTTTCCCTTGCATTGATTCCACATTGAAGCCAACGACAAGTTGACTAGTAAGATGGCAAAGGAAAAGGGAAAGCATCTTGGCTTTCCAGTTGTCCTGAGATCTTGGGGCAGCATGCTGTGACAAAATCTGACCAGACTAGAGAATTTTAGTAAATCTTAGGCTGCTCCTAAGCAGCTGCAGGCCTTAGGCAAAGACACTCAGGGTCTCTAGGATTCTGTTTGCTTCATCTATGAAATGGCAGTTGGGCTCAATGACCTCTGACCTCCCCTCCTTGCTTTAGAATTAAAACAATATTCCCCAAATACACTGACGTCACTTAAGAACGACACGGTGGTAATCCTACATTATGTCATTTCCCATCAATCATTCATTAGTGGGACTTATCTTAAAAAGTATGAGCAAGCTTGATTAAGCAAAGAATGTCAAACTCAACCAACCTTAATCAAATGGATTTGATATGAATCGCAAGTGTATTGTTCACATACCTGTTATGATTGAAAGCTACAATTACCAAATATTTTCCAAACTGTCTTCTAATGAACCTAAAATACTGTTTATGTAGTCAAAAGAACTATCGTCACATGTTCTTCTCTTTCTTTTTTTTTTTCCTTTTCACAGTTGTTAGGGGTGCTCACTACTCAATTGCTCAATCCTTCCCTGGATAGTGAAGAATACATATATAGCTGGAGGACTATGGATTTTAGGACTTTCGTTTATGTCTTCATTATGTCTTTATACACAATGCATTTCCTTGCTCCTTTTCATTAAAGCCTTTCCTCTTTTTCTAAATCTCTGCTTGCCTCTCATTATCTTTCCAACAAGATAATGTCCTTCCATTGCCCATGTTTTTTCTTCTTCTTTTTTTTTATCATTACTCCAATTACTTCATTCTCACATCTCTCTCATTTTCTTTTTAGGCTAAACATTAAAAAATCTAAAACATCTTGGTAAATTATTAAATATGGCTTGTTTCTTCCTTCAGAAAAATATCCTGCGAAAACCTTTATGCATTTAACTTCTGATATACTAAAACACTCTCAAAGAAGAAACTACACAATACTTGTTAATTACGACTTTGTAATTAACTCTTTATTTTAATTTACTCACAAGTTTTTACCCATTAAAGGAAATTTGTTAAAAAGTTCATTATAGTATACTAATTCCAGTATTCCTTGCTTAACAGAAATTCACAGAGAATTTCAAACGTGAAAAATAATGCAGTCAAAACTGGACTCTAAGAAGCATCAGTTTCCTTCTGTCTCAGAAAATGTGGCGGTCTTAAAACATCTTAGACCATTAGCAATAACTGCCATTCGAGGCCTCTGAAATTAGGTCCAGCAGTAACCTCCCTCCCTGCCAATGATGGGCATTTTGTCAAGCTTAACAAACACTCATTTGAGTGCTAATATTCTGAGCAAAAGGCACTAATCATTAGTTAAATAAACAAACCATCAGAGTGTGTAACTGTCAACATGACCAAAATCTGCTCACAGAGGAATCAACTTCTTGCCCTGGCCAGCTCCTGAAATGCAATGAACCCCACACGTACTGCCACTGAGTCACGAAGGCCTCTTTAGCTTGGCTGCGACACAGCGCATCCCGACGGTAAAATCTAGAGAGAGTTTGGAAAGAATCGCAAATCAGAGCTGCCTTTGGAGCCTCTGCCCCACTGGAGCCTCAGGAAAAGGTTTTGTTGCTCTGGGTATGGGATGGCTCTAGGCCGTGTCTTTAACCTTTCCCTTCCTCTTACTGGGCAGCCCTTCCTGACCCCTGTGTTACTGCTGGAAACCAAGAAATGTAAACAGGACACACCCTTGCTTCAAAACCTCCACTGGCTTCTTGCCACAGGTAGGGCATAAAGGAGCTTGAGCACCAGAGGGAAGGTGTCATGAGCTCCCATCACTCATAGGCAGTGAGACCTTCAGCCATCGGCAAGGGCACCTCCTGAGAGAGACTAGACTGTGTGTGTGTGTGTGTGTGTGTGTGTGTGTGCCTGTATGTGTGTGTGGTGTGTGAACATGAAAGCACCTAGCATCGGGTGCCTCATTTTCATTTCATAAGCATTTCCCCTGAATTGCAGGTATTAAATGTACACCATTTTTCTCCCGTTCTCTATCCGTTTCTCTCTGTGATCACTGGACTGGTTTTCAGTGTCAATGTGCAGACTCAGCTCTCGCCATCGGAATCTAAGTATGCCATGTGGTGCCTTCTTTCACTCTTCCCAAGACTGTAGCCTTGGTTCGGCTCTTTTTGTTTTGTTTTGTTTGTTTGTTTTTGCCAAACTCCGGTGGGCCATGTGAGAATCTAGTGCTTTAACCACCTGCTGGCCCAGCACTGCCCATTTTACATGAATGAGTTTGGTAAAGGCAACAAAACTGATACTATCTATCTTATGGAATGATTGGCTATTTTGTTATATGTAAAACTGAGCAAGCTGGTGGCATGGTGGTTCAGGTGACTGCATCCCACAAGGCCTATGGTGCAACTGGAGTCCCAGACCAGGGGTTTATTAAAAAAAAAAAAAAAAAAAAAACCACACTGGGCATGTGCATATGGGTGTCCCAAAGAAGTGAAATGGAGGGAAGGTTATTGTAGCATGGACATCTCACCTTCCCTCTCTCTCTGTCTCTTTCCTATAAGTACAAATGTTCTCTAGCAAATTAAAAAGAAAAAAAGAGAGAAAATGAGCATTTAACATTCTCTAAAATCTAGTCTGTATTGAAAATTCTCTAAGTTTCTCTTGTCTGTTTATTTATGATCCTTAATAGTTATTTATGTAAGTTTCTCTGTAGAAACTTACACATTGACAGATCAATGATACCAAATGGGAAATTCGCCTTAGTTTTCTTTTGCACCTAGTGCCAGTTATTCGTTTTAAGAGTACCCACACTCCAGCCAAAGGACTTTTCAGTAAAATCAAACTCATGTTCAAGCATTAAAGGATTCTGATCGCTAATGTAAAGGGCGAGGAGCCTAATAAATTCAACATTGCAGACATTTTATATTTAGGTGTGTGTGTATTACAAGTTAAGGAGCCTTAAGTATAACTGCCAATGATCAGAAGATCTGGCCAACCCAATACCATTCTTATATTTGATACTCAAGTCATAAAGACATTTCACAGTTTATGAAATCAAAGAATTTTAAAGCCAGATGAAACTTTGGGCTTTTTCAGATAAGTATTCTGTTTAATGTCAGATACTGCCATTATATATTTATCCATAATGTTAACCAGGAAGAACAACTGAGAATAATTTACCTCTCTATGGGAGCTCCTGGCATCAATGTGGGAAAGCATGGAGGATCAAAAGGACCACACAATAGGTATTCCATAAATTCCCTGCTGATTGTCAAGTCCATATGTCGACTTCTTATTTCATAGCTTTAAATGTACCGCCATGTGCTCGTAGATGCCTAGATCTCATCTCGATGGGAAAGCTGCCATGTGATCAAAATCATAAATGAAGTGCGACTCGTAAGTAACATGGTTTTTAAGCAAATATACTAAAACTTGACCAAGATTTTAACTGTTCCTTATTAAAGTACTGAAGTTATGGGGAGATGACATCCTTTATTATAAGCTGATAAACTATAATTGTGGAAATGTACACAGTACAATGCGAAGTTGTCTGTTCTATGTATGCAATGGCAAAATTCGGGGGGTAACTCTGTAGTGTTCGGAAGGATACCACTTCTTTGGTTCTATGAATTCCCGCCATTATGTTCATTAGGAGCATGGAGGCAACTTCACGCCATCTCTCTCCCAGCCAGAAATGCCAGGTTGCCGTGTCTCTGCATATCTCTGCCACCCCTCTCTGCAGTAGGGTTGCAAGCTTTGTGAAAGGACTACGGAGGCAAGAATGGAGATTTGATCAAACATGTGGAACTGATTGATGCTGGCATTCAGCCCTGAACTCATTTAAATTATGATACCAAATACAGTTGAGAGGGACCAAGACTTATGAATGGATACTTCCTGTCTTTGAGTGGCACGAACCCCAAGGGGTGCCCTAAACCCTGAGTCTCGCAACCACAAGATCTACTCTTCCTTTTTTCTGTTCCCTTTTCTCTTTTGGAACCCATCAAATCCTCCGCATGTAGCTATTTCCCTGAGCGAGTTTCGGTGTCACACTTAAAAACCATAGAATTATGCTGGGAGGTTAGCACCCATTCCATAATAAAACTGTGAACTTGTTTCAAATAAAAAAAAACTATGGTAGTATCATTAAAGACTTTAGAACCAGGAAAAAAAAAATCATTCCATTTTCCCTCTCATGATACTCATAAAAAAAAAAAAAAAAAGGGTGGACGACAGCCACCAACACTGTGTGAAGCAACAGCACTGCCAAAACTGTGAATAATTAACAGATTTGAAAAATATAAGTAGCTTAAGTCAATCACACATTTGGCAGAGGTGAAAGTTGACCGTGGTAGCTTGATACTACAAGCGTGCTCTTCTTCAAACACACGATTTCCCACCTGTCCCTCGGCTGATTCCCTGTCCCTATTCCACAGGCCACAGTGGTCCCCCTGAAATCCTGGAGGGGATCACAGATCACTTATAACACTTTATATTCAATCCATTTAAAACAATTTCATGTAAAAGAACATTTGTGATTTATTACATTAGTCCATTTTCCCAGATATATATTCTTCCTTCACCTATCATAGGTAATAAAAAAGAAAACTTAAACTCTTTTTTGATTGTGTTATAATAGAGCATTTTAAAAGTCTATACCAGGACTGTCACAGTGTAAACTTTTTTCTCCTGGCCCGTGTGTAAAAATTGAACAAAAGTTGAGAGTGTATTTTCAGGATGAATAACATCACTCCTGTAAATGTCCTCTTTAGGGAAAAAAACACACCGAACACTTATCAAACATAAGAAAACATAAAGCAAAAAACCAGCAGATTAACAGCATAAATCAATTGGCAAGCCTCTATTTCTCTGGCTTTAAAAATTCACTTTAGGGCCAGATGGTGGCGCAGCAGTAAAACATGACACTGTGCCAAACTGACCCACAGGGGAAGGTTCCGGGTTCACCACGGAGAGCTCCGTGAGTGGCAGGCACACACACCCAGGACCCAGGATGGCCGAAGTTGGGATGGATCATGGTGTCCCGTTAGCGGTGCACCCTCTTTCTCTATGCCTCCCCTCTTAGCTCTCACTCATGGAAGAAATGAACTAATTCATTAATTAAATTAATGTATTATTGGAATGGCTTAGGAAACCGAGGCCACTGGCCCGTTTAACCCTATGCATATTCTTCCTGAGCAAATATAGTATAGACTCCCTTTTTGTACAGAATTGTCTTAAAGTAATAAAATGATGGGATTTTAGGACTTGCCGAGCTTTTCAGAGGTGAAAATTAGACTCAAAATTCTCCTACACAATTTTATTCTTTTTCCACTCTTTATATTCTTTCCTTCTTTCACATGATTCTCGTATTTTTATTTCCTTAATTACCTGCAGTTACATCACATTTTTCTTAGCTATTATTTAAATGAGCTATATTTAGAAGGAAATGCACTGTTTCTTTTAAACTGCGCAAGTGAGTTTCACCTTTGATAGTGCACATCTGCTCCTTTCTATGTTTATGAGATGGCAATAATAAAAGATTTTTTCGAAAATGCCTCAGAGCTCAAGATTTTATTTTTTAAATAATTCATAGGCAAGGCTTGTAACTGGTGGAAAAATAATTCTGCTGCTGAGATGCACAGGCATCATGTTTGATGTTTAATAGCCAGGATTCTATTTCCGACTCATGGTTGCTATTTGAATAATGATACAGACTAGATGCATAGTAGTTAAGTCTACAGAATATCGCAAGGTCATGATGGAGTCTAGAGCGCTTTTGACCTCTCCAACCATCACTCGAGTTCAAACCATTCCCAGTGAGTTGGAAGGCAAAACACATCCAAGCAAAATTCTGGCATTCTGGGCTCCATTCTCTTCTCTCACCTGCCTGGAAGAAACAAGTGATCTCTTCTGAAATAGAAAGGATGAAGTCATGGTGGGAGAAGCTGACGTGTACAGGACTCAGAGAGTGCCTGTGGTTATCATGGGATGAGGCCCAGATATCTGAAGGGCTTCCTTTGCTCTTGACTTCAGAGGGATTTTACCAGAAAGGTAGATGCTGTGGTGCAGTCACCCAGTGTGTTCTGGGCATTGGTGCATCTTACCCTTCCCTGGCAACCACAACTCATGCTGTGTTTGCACCCAACGGCAACTGTTATCGCCTGGGTTTAATGGCCTCTGTGTATATTGACTTTCAGGACACTGTAACAGTCACAGACACCTGCTGCTAGCTCATGATTTGTTTTTCTTTTCCCTAGAATTGTTTATTTAATTTTATTTGCTATTATTATTATTATTATTTAATTTGGTATAGGTACTCACCAGAGACAGCAAAATCAAGTCACCAGGTCCAAGACTCGAACCATGGGCATCCATGTGGGAGTCAAACACCTTAACGACCATGTCACCTGTTGCCCCTAGCTCATGATTTTTACCCCTCACACTGCGTGATTTCATCCCATCATTCATTTGACAATAACAACACCAACCGTAATAACACAAATCCCATATTTATGGAAAGACTACCATGGGCAGGGATTTTTATATTCCTTATATATACAACATGAAAACATTTAAAATGCTCAGCTAAGAATTAATAACGGCATTGCAGAAACATTTTATAAATTAGATATTTAAAATTTTTTGCCCTATTGGGACCAGCACATGGTATAATGATTATGTCACTGGACTCCAGCATGCTCAACTGTGGTTTGACTCCCAGATCTGGAGGCTTAAAACTCATAACAGGCATGTGTGCATGCATGCCCAAAATCACCCTGGGGGAGTGGTGATTTCTTGCTTTCTATCTCTCCGGCGAGCACATACACACTATAGTAAAAATGTCTCTAAAAACAAATAACTTTTTACCTTACTATTTCAAGACAACCAATTTCTCCTAGTGTTCAAGCTGCATCAACACTTTCAGTCCTGGGGGTTTTATTGAGCAAGCTGTAATTTCTGAGAACTAAATAATAACTTAGGTGTTAATGAAACTTGGGATTGCCAAGGTTTGTAATTTACAAACAGGGAGTCATTGAGGACTGAAGGTACACACACCATCTTTCTGTTGGGAAATAACACTCCAAGCTAGAGGTCTGAGCAAAGTGGGTTCTTCTGTAACTCGGTGACAGGTTCTGAAAACTGTACATGGCACAGCACATGCAGTGGCTACTTGCTGTAATAACATCGTGACCCATGGCATGGACCTCGCGACAGGAGAGTGTACACAGAGAAAAGGAAGAAGGAAAGTGCCCACTTTCAGGTATTTCTGCTCGCGGCTAGGCAGCAACACGCACATGAACTCACTGTGCAAAGTGATCACGCACAGCCTTTTTCAGGACAGGTTAGTCTCACTTAATAATTCCACAACTGTCCTAGGATAAAATTGAGAATTGTGTGGCAAATAAAACTCTCAAGGGGGCTGGACAGTGGTGCGGAGGGAGGACACACCGTCCTGCAAGGCTGACCCACACCGTGCCAGTCCACAGTGTACAGAGCACTTCCATGAGCACTCTGCACACCCTTGTGTCCAGGAGCTGGGCTTGGCTTAGACTGGGGTGGATCATGGCATCGAGACCCATTGGGGATGCCGTGTCTGTCTCTGTGGTTCTCTCTCTCTCAGAATAAATAAATAAAAACTTAAAAAAAAAACCTGAAGATAGTTCAGAGAATTTTAAAGATAGAAGGGGCCTAAAAAGCACCATGTAAACTTATTCCAAAACATCACAGAATGCAATCATACATGATGTTAATAAATTATCAGAAAAGTAACTGTACTGATTGAATGAAAAGGTTTCATTCAAAATTTCCATCTCTGCATTATGAAAAGGGAGTACTGGGACCAGCAGGTAGCATGGCAGTAAAGGCGCTGGACTCCCACATGGTCAACCACGGTTTGATTCCTGGAATTGGTGGCTTGCTTTCTCATTTGCTCTGTATCTCGCATGAGAGCATGTTGCCTACAGCAAACTAAATAAGAATAATAAATAAAATTAAATATGGGGTCAGCAGGTGTCATGGTGGTTAAGGTCTCTGGACTCCCACATGGCTGACCATGGTCCAAGTCCTGGACCTGGTGGCCTGCTTTCTTACTTTCCCTCTCTCTCTCACTTTGTCCCTCTCTGGTTGAATTAAAAATAAATGAATGAATGAATAAATAAATAAATAAATAGATAAAATAAAATAAAGATAAAGTAATTCTTTAAAAAAATTAAATAAAGAATTCTTTTATAAAAAGGGTACCATGTCTAATAGAAAATTAGATCTTGATACAGTTTCACATGGATTTAAAAAATCCAGCCTCAATTTGGAATGACACTCAGAATATAAATGAATCCAATGGTATATAATTATTAATAGTGATTGTTATTCTTTTTCTCTTTTTTAAAAATAATTGCCACAGGGTGTGTGGACTCACCAGAGAGAGAGAGACATGGTCACCTGGGACATGGTCACACTGCAGTCCTTCCTCCATTTCTTCATTCATTAGAATGAAGGACTTGAAGTATGCACATACAAGAGACCCACAAGTTTTTCAAGCTTCCAAGGCTAAGCTTTGAACTACTGTTCACCACGTGCGATCTGGATCCCATTGCACAGGGCTAAAACTCTGTGTTATGGGGCCAGGCCACCATTAATAGTTTACTGTAGCAATATAACTTTAGGATATAACTGGAAGTAAATCTTTACAAATAATATTTTCCTAAGAGTAAACAGGATATACTCTCTTGTCCCTCTGATCAGGATGATCTCAAAGACTCCAGTCATAGCTACTGAATACCTCAGAATAACAAAAATGTTCTAAATCAGACTGCATTGTAGAGCCTTTTCTCTAAGCCCAGTGAAAATATCTTTGCACGCTGGCAGGTATCAATTCTATGGGTCACTTGTAAATTAAGTTCCCAGCCAATATCCATAGCAATGACCAGGAAGCAGCTGGCCTAACCAACCTGTGGGACGGTGTTTGGCATTAACTCCCCACCTGTCTCAGGTACTTACTGAGTTTGCGTACCCACGGACAGTTCCACACAAGCTCACCATCTGAACACTACAGATAACCCACCCCTGTTTTATGCATGAAGACACTGAAATATCAGGAAGTTAAGGAGCCCACTCCAAAAACAAAGTACTTAGAAAGAGCAGGACAAATTTTCCACTCATCTGACTTCAAGTTCACATGTTTTCTCTCCAAAAGCAAACAAAGGAAGGAGTTTTCTTGGAAGTGTTCTCACTTTTTTACAGTATCATGAATAAACTGAGTCCAAAAAAAGGGTGGGGGCAGCTGCTGGCTTTTCCCAGAGACACTATTGAAACTTTTAGGTAGCATCCTCCATTAAAAATAATTTATGGGCTGGCCTCATAACCTAATACTAGTGGTTAAAGAAGCCAGATCGCCCCTGACTAACAGGTTCAAATCCCAGTCCAGCAGCACGAAAGGCACATCCAATACACACGTGTGCATGTCCCAAATCCTGACATTTTGGAGACGGAGAAGAGACTGCAATGTGACCACGCTCCATTGAGGGGGTTATTTCTCCCTTTCTCCCTGTGTCTGTATCTTCCTTTGCAAGCACACATGACTGGCCTCCAGTCATTAAAACAATGATTATAAAAAAATGTGTTCAGATATTGTGCAATAAACTATGTTTACGTGAGTATGTACAAGTGAGGTATAGTCACTACAAAGAAATAAACATTCCTTTTCAGAAACGTTTTCATGTATTCAAGGACATACATGAAATTAGTCCTAAGTTCTATTCAACTAGTTTGGAATTTCTCTCAGCGACTCCTTTTCAATGACAATATGAACAAATCAGTTTTTCTCTCAATTATTACTTGATCAAGCAATGGGAATGTCAAAAGCAGCAGCTGGTCATGGAAGCTAACACACATACTTCAAGTATCTTAACTCTATGTAGATCCATAAGACAAGTCAGTGTACCCTTTCATCATAGGGACCATAAGAAAAGTTCATTAACCACTCCCATGCTGACAAATGGTAGTTAGACTTCTGGCAACTGCGTGGTCACCCACGAAATCAATGGCAATTATGTAGATGATCAATAAGCTCCTCTTCAACAGATAACACAGACCCCAAAGTTTTCATCTCCTGTTCTTCTAAATCAACTAGAAAAAACATACATTTCTATCAGCATCCTGGGCTCAAAAGACTTGGACCTCCACTATCTTGTTCTACTTTCCAATAAAGATTAAATTCAATGTGTTAATGATCAAAGTATGAAGTATGAGAAACTAGATTTTTTTTTTTTTATAAAAACCCTTGGCTGAATAAGATAACCAAAGCAGACCAATAGCTCAGCAATTATTCAGCCAGCTAAAAACAGCGGTGTGGTGAACCTGCCCAGCTCTCCATTTTTCTAATCTATAAATTATTTTAAATCCCTTGTAAAAAGATTTCAATAGGATTTTAAACAATGGGTTTCAAACACCCAGGTGGAAGAGCATTTCTGCTGGCTACTGATACCTTTGTGAACTCCTGAGTTAAACCACTTCTGTGGATCACAGAGCGCTTTATAGTTTCCCCCCAAAGAAAGGGACTCTGTCTGAAATATGAGTATTTAAAAAGTTCGCCTTCTCTTTTGGAACGTAGTCAAAGAGAAGAGTGGAGTGGCAGGGGTTTCTATACTAAGCAGCCTTTGAAAATTAAAAGCACAGAAGTATATGTTCGTGTATTAGATAGTCCCACTAATAGAAGCCGTAAAACATAGCCAGGGGACGCCTGACATGACGATTTCATAAGCCTGGGATCTATCCCTGGATTCTTTTCAAGTGAGGTTGCTTTGCAGTAAGCTGTTCCCTTGTGCATTCTCTCTCCCTGAACTCCACTAAGCCCAGTGCTAAATATAGGAGAGCTTGGAATTTCAGGTTTTGTGACAGTTTATTGTTACTTTTGTCTCATTGCAAAGTTTATTATCCAGTTGGAATTAATGCAGGTGCATGAGGAAGGCAGATAGAAGGCAAAAGCTGCTCTCGGTGACAGGGGAGTTAGAGTTAAAAACTCCAGGCAAAGTTAGATTTTCCCTTCTGAGACTGGAGTTAGGGTGATTACAGGCGGCGTTTGTGAAAGTGTTGTGTGAACACGGTAAGACTACTCAAATATTAGAAATGGTGAATCAGAGAACGAAACACCTACACGTCCTATCATCTCACTTTTTATTTCTTTGATTTGGGACTTAAAAGAGCCATCACACATTAATGAATTAAGTAGAATCAAAATGACATGATCTCTAGTTGAGCTTTCTTTCCAACCATCATATTAAAACTAGTTTAACTGAACTCTACTTACTGTAAATTTTAAAGCACTGACATGAATAGAGAAAGCTCATACTTTCACTTTAAACTAATTCCTTGCACTTACATAAAGACCTGAATATGTTCTAAACACCAAGAGGCTCAAGCTGACCTTCTGGATTTTACCTAACATCACCTAACGTTTTGTGCATGGAAAGTTGTGTTTTCATCCTTTGTAACTTCGGTTTGACAAAAACCAAACTCATTTTGTTTTTGATGTGAAAAATCTGTAAGAACAAAACTGAAAAAGGTCCTGTCGCCTTCTGCAGTTTTTCTCCACCACTGAAATCTTTACATTCATCCTAACAAAGGTACTCAATTATTCTATTTTAAAGATCAATTATTCATCACTGAACAATTATGGGAGTCCATTATATGGGAGGCAGCGTTACTAGAAACTGGAGATTCAAAGATGAAAGATTCCCACATGGTTTTGGCATAAAAATAGCAGCCTAGGTAGGTTGATTTGAGATGACTTCAAGAACGCATGAGGAAGGACTGTTGGTAAACACATGACATGAATATAGAGATGGTAACTAGAACCTGGAAAATAACCTTTGGTACTACTCACCGGGCGTTAAACTGAAACGAATGAGACGGAGTTTGCTCTTGTGTGTGAAGGAACAGGCTTCCCGCTGTCCGGTAAGAACATATTTTTTCCCTTTGTTCATGTATAAGAAAGCAGTCGATGGGTTTAAGAAAAAAATTAAATCACAGACAATGAATAAGTCTAAAACCATCCATAAAAGCTCCAGGAAAGTGCCAGAGAGCTCAAATAGTTATAGAGGTTGCAGTATGTTCAGGATACCAATAGAATGGGTAATTTTAAAAACAAACAAAATTTGCATTTTAGTTCCAAATTGTACCACTGTGCCCTGTGAACATCACGTTTACAGAAGTGTGTTAGCTCCATTTAGTGAGTCCACTAATCCGGACATCTGAGCGATCCTAAGTCCATCCTCTTCACCAGCAGGTGCATTTGCCAAAAGTTTGATTCTCTCTATTTTTGTGTTTCCTTTAGAATCATGACCCTGTTAAGCATGTATATGTGAAGAAAAAAATAAATCTAAGAAATGTTATTTCTACATAATATTCAACCTACAAAGAAAACTTTGTTTTGGATGAAGTCTGAATAGGTGATGAACCACCTGGGATTGCTTTTCTCCTACATACTTTTAAACAGATGAGAGGATGCTATATTTTACGTATGTAATGGAAACACGAGTTAAACTCTCATTATAACATTATTTTATGTGTATGTTTTCCTACAAGTAAACTTATAGCCATGAGTATCCTGATATATTGACTTACAACTTACTAAAATCATTTCTCTCCCTTTTGTTATGTCCATTAATTTATTTATTCTATGAGGGAAAGATAAAGAGAGACTGGTATCACAATTGTGGTCCCCATGCCACAAGCCACCTCCAGTCTCAGCAGGACCATGTCACACACACACACACACACACACACACACACACGCCACACTGCTTAAGAGAGGTCCTGGGACATGGACCACACACCTGTCCCCACCAATTACTAACATCTATTTTTCAATGAACATTTAGTGCATTTGCAAAGCATGCAGTGAGTCTAGACTGTGAAATAGATTGCTTTAATAAAATTGAGTGTCACATATTTTGCAGAAATAAGTCACATTATTTATACTTATTTTATTTGCCAGAGGGCACGTGTGTTCACTAGAGAGAGACAGAGAGAGAGGGAAAGTGAGAAAGTAACCCACCATGGGGGATGGCCAGTGCTGAAATCCTTTCTCTTCCATTTCTCTCTCCTTTTGAGATTTGAGCATATACACCTGGTGAGTTTCTCAAGCCACTGGGTCCAAGACTTGAACTGTGGGGTCAGTCATGTGGGATGCAGCCACTTCATCATTTTTTTAAAAAAATAAGCATTTACCTTCTCTACTAAATTTTATGGTAGCTTGTACCTAAAATGGTATAGTAGCAATATTCAAAGATCTAGCTTTCATAATTAATTCAAGTGGGGATTTTAGCTGACTCTGTTTAAAACCAAAATCCCAGTTTCTCCAGTCACCAGAAAGCTGTGAGGTGCTCCCAGCAGTGGTGTTACATGAATCCAGTTTCTACATATGCTGTTATGCTCTTACAAAGGAAATATAGCCCACCTATATGTCAAACCTTGGTTCTGCCATTCACTAGCTGGGTGACCTTGGGCAAATTATTTAACATCTCTGTTCCTCAGTTTCTTCTTAGAATATTACTATGAGTCTCAGTATTGCTATAACAGTCCTTAGAATATCAATAATACACTTCACAAAGGCACTAACGCGGTTGAGTGTGTTCATATTTGCAAAGTTCTTAGAAAAGGACATATAAAGACTTTAAAACAATAATTGCTAAACATGCTCTACCTTTTACATCACCAATAGGAACAAAATCTGAACCTAAATCATGAAAAATGTAGTTCTAAATGGTTCAAAACCTAGTTAAATCTGACCATTTCTTTGAAATCCATACGGCAGTAAAGCTAATGAAGATTATTACTTTCAGAGGATACCCTTGACATTTCTTGGATGAAGAGAAATCACATGTATTATCAAGCCAACCACTGTTTAGGTCAGAGATAAAATTTTCGTTCAAAAGTATCTTGCTTGATACACAAATGCATACTCTCATTAACTAAGCCATTCAGTATTAAAATAAAAACACCACAGTATTCATTATTTTGACTCCTAGAATTACAGAAATCCCTTCTCCCCTTCTATCGTGGAATAAGTTACAATGAAAACATGTTATCTCTCATAAAACAGTAAGGACTTCCAAGACCCAGTGAGAGCTCACTGGAGCACACGGTTCATGTCTGTCCACATTCTGCAGTGAGCTAGCACGCTCTCTCTCTCTCTCTCTCTCTCTTTCTCTCTCGCCTCTAGTATCTCAGCAGGTCTGTCTGGGAAATATATTGGTCTGCTTCAACTAGAAAAAACATAAAACATAATCTTGACTGTTGTTTCATTCCTTTTATAAGACCAATAATTCAGTTGTCTTATATCCAGAGACATAGTCTTTATAACATGTTCTGTTCTGTACTGACATTTTTATACCATTTTTCTTTAAGTGTCATGTATTTCATACGGCTTTATAGTAAGAGTTATTGCTCAAGACTCACCACTTCCCTATGGAATCCAGGGAATTTGGATCAATGCATAAGTGCTATTGAGAACACATGTACACTGCCCAGAGATCTGAACCTTATCACTGGTCTTGTGATATTCAAATGCTTCATTTATTTCCATTTACAAGGAAAATAAAAGGAGAATTGGCTAATATTTTAATTTCACTTTTCTCAGAATCAGACGACTCATTCAAGACAAGGTAATGATCTTGTTTACTTGATGTAAAGTGAAAATAATTTTCTCAAGTCAACCAAAGTATATATATCATAGAGGTTTTCAAAATAAAAATCATGTGTATTTTGATTAAACATTGTTTCCCAACTTTGCATCTGAAGTCTAAGATTAATTTGAAGCATATTTGAAAGAAAAGTCACAGGATGGTGAAAGTGCTTAAATCAACTAGTTGAACTAACTTGAAAGTTAATCTTTTTTTTTTTGCTATAGGGCTCGTGCGCTCGCCAGAAAGACAGAGAGAGACAGAGAGACAGAAAGCGAGAAATCACCCCCCAGGAGGGATGGCCATGCCGCAATCCCTTCTCCTCTATTCTCCTCTCGGGATCTTGAGCACACATGCACACGCGCCTGGTGTGAGTTTAAGCCAGCAGGTCTGGGACTCGAACCGTGGTTGACTACGTGGCAGTCCAGCGATATAGCCATTACACTAACTGCTGGTCCCTGAAAGTTAATATTCTACTCCCTCCCTGTGTAGGGCTCAATATGTGAAAATGAATGGCCAAAATGATCTAATAAAACTCCACAGCATTTTAAAGCTACATATGCATAATAGCAATTTATTTTAATTATTAATCAAATGCTTATATTATAATACCAATAAATAATTTATGCTATAATTAAGTCTATTATAAACAGTTCATGAATAGGTATGAGTACAGAGGTCATTAGCATACAGGGCTCAAGCTGATCCGTGTGTAACCTCTCTCCTTCTTCTGACTTAGAAAGAAAACATTTTTATCTACCTGGCCATTTCAAAGCTTCCTCCAGTAATCCCAAATGTCAGAAATCAGAAACTATTATATTTTCTTTTCTTCTGCCATTCTAGCCTTACTGTTGTGAGTTCACTAAACAGGCTTCTCTGATTAGCATCATGTAATTTACAACTGTATGATCCAGTAATTACAAGGGAAGAAAGCTCTGGGTTCTGGTATTAAGACCTTGAGACAAATATATTGTTTCAGAAATATGTTTAGCAACATTTCCAGGAACGACAAATGATGAAGAAAGAAAGAAAAAACAGAGTTCTGAGAATTATATTAAAGGCTGGCCCATTTTAACTTTGAAAAAGGAAGTTTCCTCACCACAAACCAAATATATTCCTCCAAATGTAAAGCCTCTCATAAATGATAGAAATGTTCTCCACCGAGCTACCACTAGCCACCACAAGCTCATAGACGGTCAAGAACGATGAAAGACAGAGAGAGAGATGCAACTGGCTTCCCTGTCCCAGCTCACAGTTTTCCAGGGACGGTTCTCAGATGGCGCGAAGTGCCCCTGAGCTGACGTGCAGACCATTTGCTGAATTACTTTGTATGCGCCTAGAGTTCATTCAGACCCCTAAGCTGGCTGTGACATCAAAGGGGAAGCTGTGCTCAGATCAGCTGCAAAAGGGCCCCAGGGGACTGGACGAGTGCAGTTGTAAGCCTGCAGGAACCCTACCCCAATCAGCATTCGCTCCCAGGGACCCAGGAGGCGCAGAGGAGGGCTTACATTTTCTCCTGCTTGAGCATGTGAATACGGAACACGGAACACGGGGAGGACATGCTGCCCCTTCTGTTCAGCCTGTTCGCAGCTTGCCTACTACAGAGTTCAGGCAACAAGAAAAGCTGTGGCTAGGAGGCATGGCTAGACAGTGACCATGCCGAGCATCCCAGCTGAAAGGGGCTGAACCAAAGAAGAGGCGACCGCAGATCCCACTTCATATGAGAAACTGAACACACCAGCCAAGTGCCCGCCGGGAGCCATTTGGAGAAGGTGTTAAACACCTGCCTCACGCCTTAATCAGAACTAAGTCGTTAAACGGGTGAGATGTTTGAAGGCAAAAAGTAAAGCCATTAAAGTAGAAAGTACTTTCATTTCAAAGGCCTTTCTAGATATAATGCAAAACTCTCTCTAATGGCCTGAATTTTCCTTTTTCCCCCCAAAACCAGAAACTGGGTCGTTTCCCCTAGCCCTTGCTGGCTTTCTCTGGAATATCCAGTCACCAAGTCCTGTGTGTCCCACCCTGCAAGGTCCACCACCTTTAACAGCGTCTCAGGGTTCAGAGCCAAGGCTCCTACCACTAGTCCCGGAGGACACGGCAGTAGAACAGGAAGCTCTGTTACCCCTTAGACATCCGAGGACGCTCTACTTTAGTAACTGCGGAGCAACACTGTGATGTGAGAGACTGTTCATACACAACTCTTGCCAAAGAGATCAGAAGACCTTGCTGAATATCCTGTAAAAAATTAGTAAAAGTTAGTATGTTGTGAAGTTTTCTTGGACATTTTTCTAAACCAAGGGCCCTACTGAAACCACTTGTAATGAAACCACTACAGAGAAACCGATAAGACGCTCTGTGTGTCCCACCCTGCAAGGTCCACCACCTTTAACAGCGTCTCAGGGTTCAGAGCCAAGGCTCCTACCACTAGTCCCGGAGGACACGGCAGTAGAACAGGAAGCTCTGTTACCCCTTAGACATCCGAGGACGCTCTACTTTAGTAACTGCGGAGCAACACTGTGATGTGAGAGACTGTTCATACACAACTCTTGCCAAAGAGATCAGAAGACCTTGCTGAATATCCTGTAAAAAATTAGTAAAAGTTAGTATGTTGTGAAGTTTTCTTGGACATTTTTCTAAACCAAGGGCCCTACTGAAACCACTTGTAATGAAACCACTACAGAGAAACCGATAAGACGCTCTTCGGTTAAAATGTTTGAGACTAAAATCTCTGGGTGCTGTCTTTATGCGGTCCCTACAGGGCCAGCCCCATGGCCTAGTGGTTAGAGAAGCCAGATCCCATATGGCTGAACACACAATTCAAGTCTTTGCCCCTGTAGCAGAAAATACACCCTGGGCACCTGAGCATTCGTGCCCCAAATCCTGGCAGGACAGAGACATGGAAAAGGGATTGTGGCATCACCAAGCTTCATGGAGATGCTGTGGGGGGTGCTTTCTCTCTCTCTCTCTCTCTGTCCCCTCCTCCTCTCTGTCTCTGGTGAGCACATGCACCCTGTAACAACAACAACAACAACAACAAAACGTCTCCAGGACAGTAATTCTTGTTATCCTCAACCCCAATCTCTGATGTGGGGGAAAAAAATCTGTGAACGCTGGTATTCTTTCCTGCTTGAAAGATTAAATGTGATCTTTCAGAGATCTTTGTAAAAATATTTGGTGGCATGTGTCAGCCACTCTGTGAACGAGCGCACATCAACCTGGAAATTCCCCTGTGTTACTCTAAGTGGAGAGCCGCACTTCACCTGCTCAGGGAGTGTCTGGTAAAGAACCAGCTGCAGGTGCCACTCTGGAGTCCCACGTGCGGACAACCAGGAAAAGGCGAAAGCGGTGGGCCCGTATGGCTCCGTTCAACTATCCACTTGGGAAGAGTTGATGAGGTCAGAACAAGTCTAGAAAAGCTGTAAGATGATCTGAACAGATAATATGCAAAAGGAAGTGGGCTCCACTAATAGAAGGAGCTGAAATGGTATCAAAGATATCCTTTACGTTGACAGACACTCAGTAGTAAATTCGTATTTAATTAAAAATAGGATTCAGGAAAAATACTTTAACATAAAAAGTATACTATCATACTCCTACTAATAACTAGCCACTACTGTTTGCAAAAAGTAGAACTAGCTAGCTTGCTCAATGTCTGACATTACACTGAGCCCTTCATACGTATTACACACCAGGTCAGGCAAAGGACCTTAAGACACACCTCACAGGTCTGTAGTAAACATTAAGAAGAGTCATTTGTGAAAAAATGTTTAGGACAATGTCTGGGACACTAGAAACACTAGCAAAACATCACTTCCTAGTATCTCGTTTAATTCACACAGCAAACACCTGACGCTTGGGGACATTAAATAACTGCCTAAGTGGCATCGTACGACTATGGTCTATGTTTTGTAACTACTCTTTGCAAGAATATGAACAGCATTCTCTCACCAATCTGCACGAGGGAGCCAGGGTGCATGTGAATGGTGCATAGTCACATACCACGGATATAAAGCTGTTAGAATAGCACATTTTTTATAGCTTCATTTTCTTAATTTTCTGCAAGCAATATGTATTCCTTCAATAATCAGTTGTTTTGGGGCCAACAGGTAGTGTGGTGGCTGGGGTGCTGGACTCCTACATGGCCAACCTCAGTTTGAGTCCCAGACCTGATGACTTGCTTTCTCACTCTCCCTCTCTCTGTCCCTCTCTGGTCAAATTGGAGATTGATAATAAATAAAAATTAAATAAATAATTCTTTTATAAAAATAAAGATCTTCGGAAACCTTAAATCATGAAAACTTTTAGAAGTTTTAAGTGTCTCTCATACTGTTATTTATCTTCTCTATCAGCAAACTTGCTTTTTCCATAATAATTACAACACATGATTCTCAAGTACTAAGGGGAACGCTACTGGATACGAAGAGTACATTTTGCACTCTCCAGATGTTCCTAATTGCACAAGAGTCAGAAACAGACATTCGCTTTTAGTATTATTTGGGAAGATGCGGAAGCCACCTTGGCATACCGGCCACAAGTCAGTCCTTGCGCTTCACAGGGAAAGCCATGTTCTGTGGATAAAGATAAGTATCTCTGTCCTGTTTTCCAAGTTCTTTGTGTAGATACTGGTTTACTAATTACTCAGTAGCATTAAAAATAAAAAAGTAATGAAGCATTTCATCCCATTTCAGCAGAGGTCTACTCGGGTAAACTCACTAAAAAGGAGCCCATGTTTTTAAACACATGTTTAACACTTGGAACTGAGCTGCGGGCTGGGGAAGGGTTCCGGGCAGCATTCTGCGGTGGGCCAAGTCAGGGAAGAGCTTCACTTTGGGGAGAAAGAGCCAAGTCTATGTGTCAGGACTTGTTTCCGAGATGGCACAGAGGTGGGTGTGAAGGTGGCACGCCAGGTTCCTTCTCACGCCAGATGAGTAAGAGAGGTCCCCAGGACACTGAGCAGCAGCAGCTGGAGCGGCTGGAATGGTGAGCTGGGCCCACGCGCTCGTCCGTCTCTGAGGGTGACACCCTGAAGATTTCACTTCTCCCTTCTTCTTTCTGGAGACCCTAAGTTTAGAAAGCAAGTAGCTGCACACTCACGGCCATGTGGGCGGGCCCCGGGGAGCTCCTGCGTGTGCGGTCAGGGCTGTTTGTCTCCGCAGCTTAGGGTAAGCAGGCGGCTAGCTGGGTGCCATGGGCTGTCACCCCCAGTCAGAAGGGCCGACTCCCAGGGCCCGGAGGGACTGAACGCACCAGACACCAGGTCCCCCGCGGTATGTAGCAAGAGCTGCCTAGGCCCGGAAGTGTCTGTTGATTTGCAATTACCAAATAAGAAGCGGGCCATTTTAAACGTTGTACATTCAGAGTTTCTCTTAAGATTTTTTCCCTAGGTTTCCTTATTGCCTTCACGAGAGGGAGAAGACATCAAGAGGGAGAGAAAGAGAGACATCCTTAACAGCGTTTCATGGTGCAGCTTCCTTCCTCCCGAAGCCTGGCAGCCAGCCAGGATCATGAGTTCATGACTGGCGTGTTCAGGTGAGCTCGGGAACCAAACCCATGACCTTCCATATGGATCCTGCCAGGCTTGAGCCACCAGGACTACTGCACCTGTGGGCCCAGCCCCTTTGATGCACAGAGCTCAGAGCATCCAGGGAGATCCCAGCTCCTGTCTTTGTTCTCCTATAGGAAGCACCTGAGGGCCAAGTCTGAGCAAGGCGAGGAGGTGAGGCCTGTCTAGTGCAGAAGGGGCAACAGGCCCTCGCTCTCCAAGTCTCCCCGCAGAGACCAAGAGGGCAGTGGCTCCCAGCTTCCTCAGGAACGCCTGGACCACGGGGCCTGTTCGGCGGTGTCCTTCACCATCGTGGGCCATGCTATAACCTTGCCCCCACTCGGCCCCTACCCCAAGTACATATAGTGACCAACCGGGCCATGCCTCCAACCACCAGTGCCCCTTCTAGATGACGGGAACATGGACATGGGCCCTGTTATCCTCAGCACCCCCGAGAGGCCCAACCCGGAGTGACTGAAGAAACCGTGAGCGCCTCTGTCCACAGGTCTCCCCTGAGGGGGCTGGGATAAACCAACACCTCTCCTCTCCTCCCCCATGACAGAGAAGTTAGAGGAATCTGGCCAGGGAACGTTTGAGGGCCTCATGGCTGCGGCACACCAGCAGTTTCCTATCATTTTGTAGAAGGAGGAGATAGACATTTTAATGAATGACGACTATGGGTAACCAGGGAGGGATGAGGGGATCTTCTGAAAGTTTGTGGAAAATGTGTGTTATAAAAAAAAAAAACTGTGTGTTGGTTTTCAATTTTTTTTTCACCAAAATCAGTCATACTTTTTTTTTTTTTTGGAGAGGTTTTTTCGCTATAGGGCGCGTGCACTCGCCAGACAGACAGAGAGAGACATAGAGACAGAAAGCGAGAAATCACCCCCCGGCGGGGATAGCCACGCCGCAATCCCTTCTCCTCCATTCTCCTCTCGGGATCTTGGGCACGCACGCACATGCGCTCGGCGTGAGTTTTAAGCCACCGGGTCCGGGACACAAACCGCGGTCGACTACGTGGGAGTCCAGCGACATAGCCATTACGCTGTTGGTTCCCAATCATACTTTAACTCTATTTTTCCACCAACTTTAAAGAATACCCTCATAAGAGCCAGTTTTCCTACAGCAATTGTTTCCTGAGCATAAAAGAACTTCAGAAGCATGATATCTTCTCATTCTCCTTCCTCCCCATCACCAGAATTAAAATAAAATTTAATTTCTGGCGTCGGCAGGTAGCGTGGTGAGTGAGGCACTGGACTCTCATGTAGCCAACCATGGTTCAAGTCCTGGACCCAGTGGCTTGAAAATCACGCTAGACACTTGCATATGTGAGACTGAAATCCCAGGAGGAAAATGGAGAAGGGACTAACGCATGGTCGTCCTCCCTGGGAGGGTGGTTTCTCTCACTTTGCCTCTTACTACCTCTGTCTCCAGTGAGCACACACGCCCTAAGGCAAAAACCTAAAAATAAATCAAATAAAATGTAAATTCCTTTTTGCAAGCTTGAGTCAGTGGGGCTCTCTTTGATGCTCAACCAAAGATCAGATTTGCTCCCACAGGCTCCACATTCTAGGGATGGGAGGAAAGTAATTTCACTGGAAGATAAAAGGAAGACACTGTTACTATCTTAAAAAGTATTTCACTGAGGGCCAGCCCTAGGGCTGGTGGTTAAGGGAGCTATATCCCACATGGTTGGCCACATTGTTTGAATCCTAGCCCTTCGGCTTGTAAAACTGTCTGTGCATGGGTGTCCTACAGGATGGAGAAATGGAAGAGGAACTGTGGCGTGACTACCTGTTAGAAGCTCTTTCTCCTTTTCCCTCTGTCACAGTCCCTCTCTCTGATGAACCTCCGTACCCTCTGGTAATTGGGAAAAAAAAATAAAAAGAAGTATTTCCTGAGAAATATTATCTAGTTAGTAAAGACAGAATAGAAAAGGAAGAGAAGGGAACTGGTAATAAATACATCCCCTCTGACATCATTAATAATCATATTGTTTCTAAAATTCCCATATAGCATGTACTGTCAAGTTAGAAAACATGGATTTATATTATTATTCAAGAAAGAATTCCGTATCAGGAGGCCCATATTTCAATGCAGAAAGAATTACATTATTTGTCAAGGAAAACACATTACTCTTCGAAAAACAGAAAAGTTGACCTTGGCAAACATTTAGTGAAATTGTTCCCTACTTGATTTTCCTCATACGCGGTGTGTGGGAGAGCGCATATCTGCTGCTGCTTGGTGGCATTGTTTCAAAACAACTCTCGTGACTACGGCCAGAATGAAACGGGGACCGTCCAGAAAATAGTCCACCTTTGTGTTGAGACGTGACTGAATTGTTTCCACACTTTACGTTAGGTAGTTAAAAACAATTTTTAGAAAGAAAATCATCTAGCTTTTGTCAGTAAACAGGCAGTGGCTTAATGTATGTTTATCTTTTTTTGTTTCACTGTGGTAAATCGCAGTTCTCTGATTTTTCATAATCATAGGCAAAAATAAGCATTTATTCTTGGACTAAATGGTAAAATTATGTAATTATTTCCCATTTCTTTTTTTATAATTATTTATTAAATTTTATTTATTCATTTATTTTTAATTTGACAGAGAGAGATACAGAGAGAGAAAGAGGGGAAGTGAGAAAGCAAAGCCACCAGGTCTGGGACTCGAACCATGGTCAGCCATGTGGGAGTGTCCAGTGCCTTAACCACCACACTACCTGCTAGTCTCCTTTTCGTAGCAATTCAGATCGTTAGAAACTACAAATCTGAAAGTATTTGCTTTGTAAAAAGAACTTATCGAGAGTGTTTGAAAAAAAAAAAAAAAAGAAGTATTTCCTGAGAAATATTATCTAGTTAGTAAAGACAGAATAGAACCACTATTAAACCACTATTTCCCATTTCTATTAGGATGCTATAACCTTATCATTCCATTTGGTCTCGGGGTAGGTTACCACTATTTTTATAGCAACTAAAGCAGCGTATTTAGTTCTGTCAAGGCAAAACTGATGCCCTCATGAATCTCTATGTCTCCATCTATGGGTAATTCAACTCCCTCTTTATAAAGTTACTCATCCTAACTCTTCCTCCCTTCATCCTCATCCTTCCGGATTCCAATCCTACTACAATTTTGGTGTTTCCATTTTCTATCATAATAATAACCTAATAATAAAAACAGTAATAATAATAGTTTGTTGAGTGCCAGTAACTTTTAAACACTATCTTTGCATAGTATACCATTTAATTCTTTTAACAACATTGTTAATTAGGTACATGTGACAATGACAAAACCAAGCCTATGAGAGGGGACCAGCAGTTGGCACAATGGCTATGTCTCTGGACTCCCATGTAGTCAACCACAGTTCAAGTCCTGGACCCGGTGACTTAAACTCATGTCAGGTGTGTGTGTGTGCATGCGTGCCCAAAATTCTGAGAGGAGAACGGAGGAGAAGGGATTGCGGTGTGGCCATCCCCCCTGGGGGGGGGGATTTCTCACTTTCTGTCTCTCTGTCTTTCTTTGTCTGTTCGGCGAGAGCACGTGCCCTATAGCAAAAACCTCTCAAAAAAAAAAAAAAAAAAAAAAAAAAAAAACAGAACAGGCCTATGAGAAACCAACTGGTCATAACTTACCAGCTATATTTTTCTTTGTAGCCCATTTCATATTTTATAATATAATCAAGAATTTAAACCACTCATAATAACCCACCACAGCCAACCGGAGAGCTACTCTACTCATGGGGACAACACCTAGTTGAAAAGTACAATAGAACTGTTCATGCTGAATGTTCTTCAGTTTCGTCACTGCCTACTCAAAATCTTCCATAAAGCTGCATCTTTGTGGATTTACTGAAAAATGAGTCAGCAAAGATTACAGGAGATTACCAAGAGATTGTACAGTAAAAATGATAGATTGTAAACAGTGCAAGAGAGAAGATGAAAACACAATTTCTTTTTTCCAAATTGCAAATAAAACCTGGGATTGAGTGTATATGTGTATATATGTGCATTAAAACATGTGATGCAATGACTCCACCAAGATGTTTGAAATGAAAAGTCTTCAGTTTGGAAGAATTGGCAACAAATGCAACCAAAGCAATTGGTACTGATCACTTTGACAAAAGACATTACGTGAGACAGTATTGCATACATGGGTTGCCCCCTGGGAAAGGAAACGGCTTGTATCTCTACCTGATAAGTGTTCAGTACAGGGTTAGTAATTACCTGGCATTTCCTCTCTTTGACGGTCTCTTCTTCTGTAATTTCCTCTACCACAATTTTTAAATAATTTTTAAAAAAATGTTAAATTCGTAAAAATCCCCTCTCTTTCCCCACCCCATCATCCCTCACTATTAGTAAAACCGCCACCTGGCCTTTAAGATTCTTCATCGGTCTCAGAGTTGGTGGCTTTATGATCTGATAGGAAGACAGTAGCACCTTCGATAAAGCCCATTCCTTCACTCTGGATGGTCCCAATGCCTCACGTAAATCCAGGTAACAAGAAATTCAGATGGTCAGCAGCCCCTTGGACATCGCCGTGAAGAGGAAGGCAGAGTGACAAAAAAGCAGGGCTCACTTCCCTCGTCCCACCTCAATCAGTCCAGTCCCTGCCTGGGCCGCAGGGTCAGAAGACAGAGCAAATTAGCAGCAGTCCTCCATCTTCCTACTCAGCCCTTCTCTTCTTCAGATGCATATTTTATTTGTTGTCGGTTCTAAAAATCTTTTATGCATTTATTTTGCCTTTTTCTGTTTTATTTCATTATACAATATGTGTATACACACGTGAGAGAAAGAGAGACAGAGGAGCCCTCTATTGGGCTTGGTCACACTGTGATCTTCTTCCTCCAGGCCCTCAGCCCTCAGGATTCTGACCAGTACACACAAGCCCAGCATGTTTTCAGGGGGATCTGGCTGGGGACTTGAACTGTGGTCAGCATGTAGCTTTTAGCTCCATAGTCTGGTATACTACCAGCTGCATTGCTGACACTTGGTCTATAAGTTCAAAAGTCTGTTTTAAAAAAACTTACTTTCCCTAAACTAATACTCTAAAAGAGGCTCCCAGTAAGGCATTTTGAGATTTCAAGAGAGTCTCTAACCCTGTAAAAATCTGCTCCAGCATCCACATGACCCTTCTTAACAGAACAAAGGGTTTTGTTAAAACCCAAACCTGAAAATCAAGTAGAAAAAAAGCTAAGAAATGTTTCTTTGGAGGAAACTTTTAATACCTGGTACCTTCCATGCAATTGCCTCTTCCCCTCCTGGCCTGTTCATGCTCCTCCCTTCCATCCTTTCTGTCCCTATCTTTGTATCTGTATCTCTGTCTCTCCCCACACTACCACACATGCTTTCCTTGGGCTCCCATAAATATTCATTGGTACTAACCACTCATCAAGCACCTATCCATTACAACTGGGGAACTCAGGATGAACAGGAAAAGATGTTCTGCCTTAGGAATTAAAGCCAAGAAGATAAAATTTGCAAACCGAAGACAAGTTGCAAAGCCTCACATACGTGCTCTATTGGAGGTGGGGGGTGGGCTGGGAAAGAAAAGGTGGTGGGAGTTGAAAAGGAGGAGGTCTTCATTCTCCAGAGGTTAGGCATGCCTTCTGGGCACCAAGTCCTTAAAGGACACTTGAAGAATGAGTGAAATCCTGCAGGTAGGCAAGGAGAAAATGTCCAAATAAATTAGCTTTAGAGCAAATATCTGCAAGAGTTGGTGCCTACTGGTGGTGACTGAAAACTACTCAAGAAGCATAATCATGTTATAAATATGGAAAATTTAACTAGCTGATGAAATATGAATTGAATTTGAAGACTTGCATGGGAGTGACAGAAGAGGCAATTTCTTCTTATAAATGTGCTCTACTGACAGTCTTTTCGATGATGATGATGATTATCTGTTCTAAGTGGACAGCTCAAACGGTCAATGCTGATGGGTCATCTTCACCACTTAATAAAACTTCAAGGACTAGCAGGTGACGTGGTGGTTGAGGCGCTGGACTTCCACATGACCTAACACGTTTCGAGTCTGGATATGGTGGCTTGCTTTCTCACTCTCCCTTTCCCTCTCTCTCTCTCTCTTTGGTCAAACTGAATAATAATAAGAAATAAGTAAAATTAAATAATTATTTTTAAAATAGTTATTTAATTAATTTTATTTGTTATTATTATTTATCTTTTAGTTTGACCAGCAGACAGTGAGAGAGAGAGAGAGAGAGATGAGAGAGAGAAAATGAAAAAGCAAGTCACCAGATCCAAGACTCGAACCATGGCTGGCCATGTGAGAGTCCAACGCCTTACCACCACACCACCTGCCAGTCCCAATAATTATTTTTAAAAATTCAAGCACAGTGTTGTTTTATAGTTGTTCCAGACTGGAGGTTGAAACAACCATAACATTCCTCAATCTTTTAATCTTTCCTAATGAAGTCAAGGCCACCTGTACAGTTTCTTGTTTCCTCAAAATGGTACAATTTGTGATGAATATTTGTGAGAGAAATTTAAATGTGAGAGAAAGTTAAACTTACAGAATAAACAAAAGCAATACAATATATTGATTAATATCCAAAATTATTTAATACCTTTAACAAGGAAGTAAAATCATATGAATACTTTCTAGTAAAGAAAAAAACTTATGAATTTATTCTGTTTCTATTTTTGTCTATGCTTTGAGTAAAAATAAACTTGCAAAATTTTCTTTTAGAAAAGGTATTATTTGGTCTTAGAGTGCATATTTTTAGCTGATATTAATTGCAGAGCTCTAGTTACTGAAGCCTACACATTCCTGAGTAGAATGAACTAAAAACTAAGCATTACCAATTTGTAAGGGTCTTGGGGCCAGCAGGTGGTGTGGTGGTTAAGGCACTGGACTCCCACATGGCTGACTACAGTTTGAGTCCCAGAACTGGAAGCTCGCTTTCTCACTTTTCCTCTCTCTCTCTCTCTCTGTCTCTCCCTGGTGAGCACACATGCCCTACAGCAGATTAAAAAATCATAATAGTAATAAAGAAAATGAAATACATAATTCTTTTAAAAAATTGTAAGGATCTCAGTTAAACACTGCAACTGTCAATGTTGTGCATGTGATTTAGGCTAAAACAGTGAAGATTTTCTGTGAACTGAAGAAGCCATATAGGAAAATATTTTTTACACTATAGGTTAAGTGCTAATAACTGTTTATTTTTATGTTTCTCATCTGGCAATTAAGTTCACAAATGAATTCTGTTCCAGACAATTCTATATAACAATGGGATTACTTGGGTAAGAGTACAGATGTTTATTGAGACTGTACCTTTCGATTGAATCTCAGCTGTCAAAGACTATTCATTTTGTTTCTCAAAACTATCTCTGTGCATCACATAAATGGAGATGCCTTTGTCCATATTTAAGTAAAGGAAAACATTCATAATTGTTTTTGCTATGCTGATACACACACACACACATATATCATATATACACACATGATATATGTGTGTGTGTGTGTACACACATGACCTATGGTATATTCCTTGAGGACCAATGTTGTACAAGAGAGAGAATAAAAGACTTTGGAAATGATGTGGGTTTAAAGTCTAATTCTAGATTAACTCCACTGGGATTATTCAAGTGCTTGGGGTGGGAGGAGGTGAAAGCAGAGATAGAAAAGGGTCAGATATAGTGCCTGTTGTAAGTATTATGTCCCCTATGGTCTTAAATGCTAAAAATGACTGTTTCCTCTATTAAGAGGACATAGACCTTTCTTACTGCAAAGCTATTAGCATATATAATGCCCATGTCTGGAAATCATGGCTTCGCTGTCATTCTTTAGAGAACTTTAGGGACCGAGGTTATTGTATAGTCGAATTATAGCCGATGCATAATTTGTAGTCCTCTAGCTTTCCAGCATGTTTTTAAAGTCAGTTTAAGCAGTTTTACCCATATTTAATGGCTCAGTCTTTTCTAGCAAATTAAAATGTTTGCATTGTCTTAACTATGGACCAAATTGCTATGTAACTTGCAAATGAGAAAGCACATTAACATACTTCGTCAAGGGCCAGAATCACTAGGCACAAGATGATTTAACGTGTAATTCTAGAAATCTACTAATGTAACAGTTCTTTAAAAATAAACAAACGAGCTTCTCGGAAGTCAAAACATACATAAACTCTCAATCTGCTTACACCAATCTAGAGCATAAAAAGAAAAAAAATCACAGGAAAATAAATGACATGAATCTGTACCTTTCGTACACATACATTTCCTCCTGTATATGGGGGGAATATTGTACCTTAATGTACTCTACATTTTCACTCTGATTTCAATTCTTTCATCACAAAAGTGGAATAAAACAAGAAATCTTACTTCCCTTATTCAGTTTTATTTCACCCTCTGTCAACTTAGCATATTTTAAATAGTCTGTATAATTTTTAAAAATGAAAGCACCATTCTAATGTTAATGTGGATCAATCTTCCAAACATATGATTCTAGGTTTCTAAAAGGAACCCACTTGAGGGGCTTTTAAAAAGTGAACAAAAAAGCGCCCTGAGGCTGCCCAATTCACATTTAACCTACTTACATGAAAAAGGAACTGCTTTGGTTAAGAATAACTTCCACCAGCTCAGGTTCAAGCTAAACACACCAGCATATTAGTGAGGAAATGAGACAGCAAATAGTAAGTCCTTTCATACTAGTAGAAGAATACTGTTATTTATTTCAAAGAGTTGGCAGAAATTCTCATTTTAATTAAATTACATTTACTGAAATAACATTTTCATAATTAAACAACAAAATAGCCCATCTTTCCCAGGGAGCTAGCAAAATATAATCATGATAACTTAAAATGGGCAAAGGAATAAAACGATTGTTGCAATAATCGCGACTCCATTGCGTTACAGTTGACCACGAGTTCAGTGACTTTCAGTGATTCAGAAGCCATTATTATCCTCTGTTGTCATGCACGGTTAATATGAAATAGATAGCAAGTTTTCTTATGAATGCTTTTCGGAGGAACTAACTTAGTACAAGTTTCATATTTTATATTTTTATCATCTGCGTATTCGAATTCTAGCACACTATCTTAGATCGTAGATAATCTAATCTGACCCGTTCCTTTTACGAATGAGGACACTGAGATCCAGAAAAGCTAAATGACTTGCTCTTAACCATTGAGTTAGTTAGACTCAGAGGTTTCCACTGCACAGCTGCATCACAGAGTAGAAGCGCTTCATACATATCACAAGAATAAGAGAGAAAACAGTGCACCGTCTATGTGGATGGTGGTAGAAACGAACTTTCTTTCCAAGCTAACATTCAGTTTCTTTCAGTCCTGGATCTGTCCTAAAAGTTGACATGAGAACCAAACTAATATTCTGAAGGGAATAAAAAAAATATTGTCAAATAACCAAACTTTTGAATGAGGAACATCTTCCTATGATTTACTGGTGTCAGCTTGAGTGAAAACAACATTTTCCATGGGAAAAAAAAACCAAAAAATCAAAAAAAAAAAAAAAACAACAGCAAATAAAACAAATGTAACACTGAATGCCGAATTCTTACAAACAGACAAAAGATCTTCAAACCAGTCAAATGATCAACCACAGTTAGGGAAGGTACAGAGTTAAAAAAAAAAAAAAAAAAAGAAGAAGAAGGAACATTTAAGTGAGGGGAGAAAGTATACCAAACCACAAGGAAAATAAACCCACCCCTCTTCCTTCTTGGATATTGCTGAATGCCAGGCTTGTGAAGAGGAAAAGGCATTACATGACATAGTTGTGCCAACTAAAGTTTTACCACTCAAGAAAAGATTCACAGTCGCTTCATACGTGTGCTGTGGGATAAGGTAATGAGCAAATATGTGGTGGTGAAAGCTGAGAGAAGTAGGACACTTGTTATACTTGTACAAATGCACAGCAGTGAGCTTTCATTAGCTTCCTTCTCTGTTATTAGGCCAAATTAAAGTAGAAGTTAAAGCATTGAGTGAAGTGACTATATCACAGTTGCTTTTATAGAACAGATTAGTCAAATATCAAATATCCTTACAACCTCTTCTTTTAATAATTATTTAATTTTATTTATAATTATTATTATTTTTTTTCATTTGATCAGAGATAGACAGAAAGGGAAAGTAGGAAAGAAAGCCACCAGGGCTGGGACTCGAACCACAGTTGGCCATGTGGGAGTCCAGTGCCTAAACCACCACGCCACCTGCTGGACCCAAATGTCCTTACCACCTTAACTAGTGGCAGAAAAAAATACCAATCAATTAACAAATGTAAGTTTAATCTCATAATATTGAGTATTTGTGACAAGGACTAACAAAAAAGAGCCCCTGTTCTCTATTAATTATGGAGGGCCTGCCTTCCCACCTCTGCCTAAATTATATTTTTGCAGGACAATTAAATAGATTGCACAACATTCTTTGCATTGCAAAGCTTCCCCGAGATTCTTTCAGTAGCAATCTATTACTTTTTCTGCTCTGAGTAATGTTAAATTGAACTATAGCATGAAGGCCATTTAAACTCAGAGGCCCTGGTTACTGTTAAGAAAAAAGCAAACAAAAATTCTCCCCAAGAGTCTAATTTGCAAATTAATTTCCTTGTTCACTGTCAGTTACTCTCAACTTACAAGCCTGAGGGTCAAACTCATTATGACCAAAGCTCATTATGACTAAAATGCAACACAACTTAATGTTAATAAAAATAATGCATCACATTTCATAGAATTGAACCCGAACTGGTAAATACAGCAATACTATGCAAACTGTGTTCCACAGAACACTACCATGCCTGGAGATATTAATAGATGTTAGGTGGAAGAGGGGAGAGTTTCAGAAAATCCCTAGTCACACACCAAGCTGAACAAGTGCCTTGTCTCTGGACCTTCCTGGTGCCTCTTCATCCCACCGTAAACCCAGAAGGAGAGGGGAATGGTGGCATGCTATCACTTTTTTTAACTTCTAAGTGAGTTTGGCATGTACAAATTTCCTGGAATTCCTCTCCATTTACAGGAAAGGATAAAAAGAGCTACCCTAAAGATTTAGCTAAACTACCTCTCCAATTTAAAACTACAATAATAATAACCATACCACATTATTGTTTCTAAGTCATTCCCTTCTTCCAAGAGCTTTGCGGGAATGCGGGAACCTGAAGCTTATTATAGTTTCAGTACTTTTGGCTGGACCCACACTGCTCTTTTTTTTTTTTTTTGGAGAGTTTTTTTTCGCTATAGGGCGCGTGCGCTCGCCAGACAGACAGAGAGAGACAGAGACAGAAAGCGAGAAATCACCCCCCAGGGGGGATGGTCACACCACAATCCCTTCTCCTCCATTCTCCTCTCGGGATCTTGGGCATGCATGCACACACGCGCCCGGCGTGAGTTTTAAGCCACCGGGTCCGGGACGCGAACCACGGTCGACTACGTGGGAGTCCAGCAACATAGCCATTACACTAACTGCTGGTTCCCAACACACTGCTCTTTGTAAATGGTACAGATAAGCGATCACGCCACAGATCAGGATTCTTCAGCTACAAAAAATGAAGCTTATCTCCTTTTCAAACTCCCCAATTAGAACTGCGGCACAAGTTGGAAACGAAGGCTTCACTTTGCAGATTTAATTTGCATATCTGACACACTGAAGATTTTTTGTACCTCTTTCTCTGACCAAAACGACATTTCTTTCCTTGACTTTCCAAGATATAAGATCATATCTGTCATTTTCATTTCTAGAATGAAAAGGTATAATTGTGTAATTATACATAAAATAATTATTTAGATAAATTAGTAATCTAACGAGTTGATAAAATGAGCTGGGAATATTAGACCCTGTAAATGAGGACAATAATAGAGTGGATTCGTACATAACATAAAGTTCTTTCAACCATGCCTGACACATATTAAGTGATATATAAATATTTGACATTGTATTATACTTATCACACACTTTAAAAGGCTTCATTCTTGCATTCATTTAGCATTCACATAGGTTTCCTTGAAAATCCCTTTATCATTACTTTAATGAAACAGGCTCACTAACTTTAAGAAGGGAAAATAGTATCTTTTTTTTTTTTTTTTTTAGATAGGGTGCGTACGCTCTCTTGAGAGAGAGAGAAAGGGAAGGTGAGAAAATCACTCTGGGCCGGGATGGTCACACAGCAACCCCTTCCCTTCTCTTCTCTTCTCTTCTCGTCGGGATTTCGGGCACGCACGCACACACGCCTGCTGTGTTCTCCAAGCCAGCAGGTCTGGGACTCTAAGTGCACACCAGCCGTGTGAGAGCCAGCTGACTTAGCCACCATGCCACCTGGAAGGTCCATGTGTAAGTTTATTTACCTCATCTATGGGAGAGGGTGACATGACACCCTGAAAGGGTCACAACACGGTGGTGCCCCAGCCCAGTTAGCCCTGTCTCATGGATGGCGTAGGCCCAGTGAACCCAGGGAGGGCTACTGACAAGAGCCCAGACTCTGCCCGTATAGGTCAGCCTCATGGAGCATCACATTTTCCAGCTATACCACCACCCACCCCAACAGCCTTTCTCTCTCTCTCTCTTTTTTTTTGGTTTCTTTTTTTTTTTTTTTTAAATAATTGTTATATTTAACTTTATTTATTTATTTTATTTCTTTTAATTTTGACCAGAGAGGGACAGAGTGAGAGTGTGTGTGAGAGAGAGAAAAAGAATGTGAGAAAGCAAGCTGCCAGATCCAGGATTTGAACCACAGTCAAGTGGGAGTCCGGCATACCCAACCACCACATCACCCCCCTGCCCCCTCCACATCTTTTTAAAAGTAGAGAAAACGTGATATTTTCCCCACTGTCCAAAAAAAAAATAACATTTCATGACAAGTGACAGAGACAGAGAGTTGAGCAGGATATATATGTAGTGTCCACAGAGCTTTATAGAGGTCTAGTCGGGAAGGTGGCAGTAAAGGAGGAGATAGAGGATGAAGGAGAAAATAAGAATATAAAAGAGGAAGTTGAAGAGACAAACCAGAAGGAAAGGGAACATAAGAGTAATTTTCTTGTTGGGAAAAAGAGAAGAAAATGTCTATTAAGGCTTAATCTTGTGTACCAAGCATTCCAAGTGTTTTAGTTTCTGTTCATTTAACCTTTTTTTTTTTTTTTTTTTTCCCATAGGCCACATG
>NW_006159504.1:348212-396865 GCF_000334495.1 Tupaia belangeri chinensis | reverse complement strand
GAACATGCGATTGCCAGAAAGACAGAGTCAGAGAGACAGAAAGCGAGAAATCACCTCCCGGGAGGGATGGCCATGCCGCAATCCCTTCTCCTCCATTCTCCTCTCGGGATTTTGGGCACGCACACACGCACTCCTGGTGTGAGTTTAAGCCACCCAGGTCTGGGACTCGAAGCTTGGTCAACTACATGGGAGTCCAGCGACATAGCCATTATGTAACTGCTGATCCCTGTTCATTTCATCTTTACAACTATCCATACACTTGGTAATGTTACCTCTGTTTTAAAGACAGACAGACAGTGAAGGCAACTTGCTACCATCAGGATCTCTGTGTTGGAGCCTAGCCCTGTCCCTGACAGGCTGGCTGATGTTTGGAACCATGCCCCTGTACTCTGAAAGCCCAGCACAGATAAGGTTAGATACACCACTCTGAAGCGGCTACAGCTCATAGGGAACGCACAGAACTGAAGCACGACCCAGCAAGGCAGGAAAGGCGTCCTGGAAGGATGGAAGTGGGAAGAGCCTGTCTGAAACAGCACAGTGCATGCGGGTTCAAGAGTACAGTGCATGCCGGGGGGCTCTGTGTGCCTCACAAGGGAAAGGACAGCAAAAGGGGCAGGAATTGAAATGATATGATTTAGGGAGAAGTGATGAAAGCTGATGGAAGGGAAAAAGCAGCAGGGGGTGGGGGCAGAAATAAGAAGGATCATGAACAGAGAGGTTTAGGAACAGGAAGTGTTAGCAATCCATTGGCTACACAAGCTGAAAAACACGGATCGATTAGGGCCTCTTCCAGGATACTGGCTTGCGTTACCAAGGAATGGGAACATGGGCATTGGAGCTGACAGTGAGGAAACAAGTAGGGATGAGAGCCATGTTGTTTTGTTTAAGCATCTTGATTTGATGCCTAGGATATGCAATTATAGATGCCTAAGTGGCAACTGAATATTAAGATCTAGAAGTGAAAAGCGAGATCCCCATTGAAGATACCATTTTAGAGACATCAGTTTATAGGCAAAGATTGAAGCCACTTGCCTGGGATGGAGCCCTCTGGAAGACAGTATGTTTATAGAATGACGGGAGCTGGAGGGAATGCCAGCCCCTCAGAACAATGGCCTTTTTTGGTTCTTTTAGAATGATTTACTTCATTTTATTTATTATTATCATTTTTACCAGAAAAAGAGAGAGAGAGATAGGGAAGTGAGAAAGCAAGTCGCAAGGTTCAGTACTCAAATTGCGGTCGGCCATGTGAGAGTCCAGTACCTTAACCACCACACCACCTGCTGACCTGAAGACAAAGGCTTTTGGGGTACCATCTACAAATTCACCACTCTAGCCTGACCGTGTTGCAAAATAGATTGAGATTTTCAGTGAGTTAAAAAGCTATGGGTGGCCAGAGGGTGGCATATTGGTAAAACTCAATGTTCTGCAAGGGTGATCCCCAAGGGCGTACTCCAGGTTTACGTGCATAGACCCTCCCAGTCACATCAGACACATGGGTGCCCATGATCCAGGGCTGGCTGAAGCTGGGGGTGAATCACAGCTGCCAAGACCCTGTTATCTGTCTCTCCTCATCTCTGGGCCTCTCTTTCTGTGGATCTTTCTAACTTAAACAAAAATAAATAAAAACAAAAATTCTCTGGGTCATTGATCTAAGAGGTCCACAAAAGAAAAACCTGAGAAGAAACAGGCAGAAAGTTACCAAAAATAATCCTTTTGAGCTAAATTATTTAGTGAGTTAAGATTCTGAAAGGGGGACACCATGGTTAAGGATCTCACATGGCTATGCATGTGGTTCAAGTCCTAAACCTGACAGCTGGAGAAACATGCCAAGTGCATGCATCTGCATGTCTAAAATCCTCCCAAAAGGAGAGAGGTGGAGAAGAAGGGATTGCAGCATGACCGTGCCCCATGGGAGCATGCTTTCTCACTCTCCTGTTCCCTCCCATCTCTCTCCAGCAAGTACACATGCCCTCTAGCAAAAATTTAAGAAAAGAAAAAAATATACCTAAAAGAAATGTCAAAAAGGAATGTGCCCAGTAGACACATGGACAACCTGGAGATGCTCATTGACCTCGCGCAAGTGATAGGGCTCTAAGAAACCTAGGGCGATGAGTTGTCAAAACAGATGAAGACCTTGTGGAATAACAGGAGACTGAACTGTAGGGTAGCTTGACCGGAAATGGAGAGAAAACTCAGGAGCAGCTCGGGTGCCAGCGTTTCTATTTTCCAGATGGACGTCGATGCACATGCGTGCGTCTTGAGAGAGAAGAGCACTCACTGGGAGACCCAAGACGGAAGATGCCTGAGACAGAAGGTGGTGGACAGATCCAGTCCCTGAGAGATGAGAAAACCGTGAGCAGAGCACAGGCCGTTCCAAAGGAAGGAGACAACTCCTCTACTGAGACGGGAGAGCACCCAGGAAGGTGACGGGTGGATGCACGCAGGTTTTAGATATTGTGGCTAGAAGGAAGTACTTGTTCACTTAGTGACTCTATTTCTTCTCAAGTATTTTGCAAGGTTATTTTTGAAAAATGATGACCTTGGTCAAGTGAGTAAAAAGTTTGGAAAATAAAAAATAAAAAAGAGGTAAAAATGTGCCGTTGCCTGTGAGGGGGATGAGAGAGGTGGCTGATGCCATCATATGACTGAATCCTAAACAAAAGCAATTTTTAACAAACCCCTATAAGATAGAGAAATTAGTAATAAAGCTAGCAATATGCTTCAAAATGATAGAACGTAATATTTCTCATTTTTCAGCTAAGGATTACATCTACAGAAGGGACTAGCTACTTCATAAATTGCAATTTGGTGGAAATATTTTTTAAGAATTATTTAATTTTATTCATTGTCATTCATTTCTACCTTTCTTTCCCTTCTTCCTTTTCCTTTTTCTTTCTTCTTTCTTTCTTTCTTCTTCTTCTTCTTTTTTTTTTTTTTTGAGGTTGACCAGAGAGTTGCCAGGTCTGAGATTTGAACCACAGTCAGTCATGTGGGAGTCCAGCTGTCTTAACTACCATACCACTTGCCATCCCTGGTGGAAATATTTTTTTCCCTGTTGTGCCTGCTTCTACAATAATCACTAGAAGTCCACAGATACAGGTATGGTATCAAAGATAAGGAAAATTTAGTGTCTGTTCCACTGAGATCCCACTTAAAAGAAGAAATAATGAGGAAAAGTGGGACAGAGAGCTGTAGAACAGAGGAAAATCTTAGAATGCCAATTTTAAAATATATATTTATTTCATTTTATTTATTTATTATTAATTTTTAATTTGCTACAGTGCACGTGTGCTCGCCAGGAAGGGAGAGAGAAGGTGAGAAAGCAAACCACCAGATCCAGGACTTGAATCATGGCTGACCATGTGGGAGTCCAGCACTTAACCACCACTCCAGCTCCTGGCCCCAGGTGCCATATTTTTTTAAGTTTATTTATGAATTTCTTCCATAAGAGAGAGAGACGTGCATCAAGGTTCCCCACTATGATGATCCACCCCCAGCCTCACCCAGATCCTGAGCATGTGTGTATCTAGTATACTCAGGGAGGTCTCTGGACACAAACCCAGAATCTTCTCATGTGGGTCAGCCTCACAGAGCTTGACTCCTGCACCACCATCCAGCCCCCTGGAATGCCAATACTGATGCACATGCATCAACACAGTCTCCATCCTTTTTTATGAACCAAAAAGATAACAGCTAGCTACTTGAGTCATACGAAGAAAGCAAGTTTACAAAGCTTCATGTAAAATACCCTCTACTCAGGATACCATTTTCCTCTTGGATATGAATCCTTAAAAACAGAGATGCTCCTTTCAGAATTAATTACTCAATTATTAATTTCCAATGGCAACTTGCTTTAGTTATGTTTTTATTAAAAATAAAGTGTATATGGGGACCAGCAGTTAGCGTAATGGCTATGTCGCTGGACTCCTGTGTAGTTGACCGCAGTTCGAGTCCTGGACCTGGGTTTAAACTCATGCTGGGCACGTGTGCGTGCATGGCCAAGATCCCAAGAGGAGAATGGAGGAGAAGAGATTGCAGCGCGACCATCCCCCCTGGGGAGTGATTTCTCGCTTTCTGTCTCTGTCTGTCTGGTGAGCGCATGCGCCCTACAGCAAAAACCTCTCAAAAATAAAAAATAAAAATAAAGCGTATATGGAATTTCCAGTAAAGCAATAGCAGGAAGACTAAAACTCATTAACCTTAGACTCTTAAGATAGGCAAGCTTTCATACCTCTTTTGCGGTCATGATAATGATTTGAGGTATTAAATTAGGGTGGTATCCGGAAAGGCAAAATTGAAAGGAAACTCAAATAACTACGAACTTCATCCAGGTAAATGGGCTTTGACTCTTGTGGCTATGAGAATGTATGGCATAGTCATCAGCTGGCTATTGATCTACACCCAGTCAATGAGTATCAGCTGAAATTTTCAGCTCTGGAGGCGCTGAGGTGTGATGGTGAAGAGAGCTGACTCCTACATGGCCGACTGTGCTGTCAGAGGCCTGTACCTGGCAACTTGGGAGACACACCAGGCGCATGTGCATGCATGCCCCAAATGGAGGAGCTGGGACTGTGACACCCCCTAGGCGGAGTGATTTCTCTCTCTCTTGTGACTGGGTATGCCCTACTAGACCTTCACCTGAGTAACATGGGTCCCGTCTAGCTTGTAGATGTTATTATTATCTGTCTCTCTCCAGTGAGTACACATACACTTTGGCAAATTTTTATAAAAAGAAAAAGATATTTTGGGCTCTGTCATTCTGTGATCTAACTACTTAGATCTATGGCCAAAGAAAACAAACCTGGATAAACAAGGAATTTGTAAACATTTCTTTTCTTTTCTTTTTTTAAAAGAATTATCTTATTTAACTTTATTTATTTATTTTAATTTGACCAGAGAAGGACAGAATGAGAGAGAGAGAGAGAGAGAGTGAGTAAGCAAGCCACCAGGTCTGAGATTCGAACTGTGGTTGGCCATATGGGCGTCCAGCACCCTTAACCACCACACCACCTACTGACCCCAGAATTTGCAAGAATTTCTGATGGGTTTAAAATTTTTTTTTTTTTTAAAGTCTTCATGTTTTCCCTTTGGATAGTGCTATAGAGTACTCTCTTTTTTTTTGGAAGTTGACCAAAGAGAGACAGCCAGAGAGAAGGAAAGTGAGAAAGCAAGCTGCCAGTCCGAGACTTGAACTGTGGTCAGCCATGTGGGAGTCTAGCCAACTTAGTCTAGCCACCTGCTAGCCCCACTCTGATAATCTTATCAATTGATGAAAAAATGAACATGAAGAAACAAGTATAAAGTTAAAATTATATTGAGAAGATCATCTTTTAAGTTATTTAAAGGCCTGCACTCAAATTCTCTCTTCTTTTCCATCAACCTCCCAGGGACCAGAGATTACACATTATATGTGTTTAGGCAAATGTTTAGTGAGTTCAAATCCATGATAGTTCAAGTACATGTTTTTCTTTGAATTTGTGACTACACAAACAGATCAAAATGCTAACGGAAAGGAAGTAAAAGGATAATTCTATCTATGCAAGACAAATTTTAGATTGTCTCTTTCCTTGATCATCAGGCATTTTGACCTAGGCATAAAATCTCTCTGCAATAATGTCGCTAAATGTATTCCTGTATGTAGAAGCCTCACTGATTATTTTTTTTCCTGAGATAGGATCTCACCATGTCAGGATCCTCCTGCCTCGGCAGGCAGGACTATGGGAACCAGTCAAAGCACCTGGGGCTTCTCCTTCACAGGGCCATGCTCTGTTGCTGAGGCCAGCCTCAAACTCAGCCCTCCACCTCAGCCTCCCTCTGTCACTGGGATTACAGGAGCACCTCACCATATGCGGCCTTTACGAGGGGCTGGAAATCGAATGCAAGCCTCCGACGTGGTCCCAGCCCGCAGAACACAGCATGTTAGCAGTGCACATCCCTGGGCTGGGCTCCCTGCTAAGTTTATGTTTCTCTTCTGGGAGCTGATGCTTTGCCATTCCTGGGCTCCAGTAGCTCAAAGACACTGTCATAACCAAGACGAGGGAAAGTTCCTGCTCAAGCTGAAGAACTAAGGAAACTACCTTACGTAGAGGATATTCAAAATTAGTCATTTTAGAGAAATACACAAAGCATGATAATAATATGCAAATTACACCGTAATTAAGGAATTGGCTGTTCAATATCTTGTCCTGAACATAGCCACATAGTTCGTATCACAGAAATGAGAAACCACAAAGAACTTTGTACACCACGATTCCATCTTTTCTAGCTTGCATGTGGAAACCTGACAAAGTGTGCGTGTCATTTATCACTTACGTTATTTCTTTCTTAGGTACTTAATTTTATTTATTATTATTATTATTTTTAATTTGCTATAGGGCAAATGCACTCATCAGAGAAAGAGAGAGAGTGATAAAACAACTGCCAGGTCTGAGACTCGAATCATAGTCAGCTATGTGGGAGTCCAGTGCCTTAATCAACATGCCATCGGCTGGCCCCATCACTCACATTATGTCTAATTCTTTCATTATTTTATCCTAGCTATTTCAAGTGCCATGAGTTAATATTTGTAAATAGAGCAAAAATCTATTCCTGACAACATAGAAGAAATGGTAATATTTCATTTTCTTCACATATTTTCATTAAAATTTACATACTAGTTTTTATTTTACTTAGCCTCATTTTCAATTGTACTTGAACTCAAATACTTGCAGTATTATTTATAATACTATACTAGCTAAAAATAATTAAGCTAATGTATACCAAATACATGACAGCACAGGTTCTTCATTTTATGGAGCAAGCAGGTGGCATGGTGCCTAAGGCCCTGGATTCCCACATGGCTGAGTATGGTTTGGGTGTCAGACCCAGTAGCTTGAAAATCAAGCTGGGTGCTTGTGAATGCATGTCCAAAATCCCAAGAGGAGAATGAAGAAGGGATTGAGACATGGCCATCCACTTTAGAGTTTGATTTCTCACTTCTCTCTTTCTGTCTTTATCTCTGCCTATCTCTCTTTGACATGTGCACATGCCCTATGGCAAAACCCAAAAATAATAAGAATTTTACAAATAAATCATTATTTCCCATTTTAGCTCTCTTCTGAATGTCTAAAATGTTTAAGTGGAAAGTTAAAATCAGATTTCTCCCATTCCCGACATGCACTTCTTTTCGTGAATCCCTCACACACTGACAAACTGGAGTTGAATTTTTCAAGTACGGCTTCAAGCACTAATAACCGACCCATATAACGGATCCCTGGGGACATGGAAACTTCTATCTATGCTTCTGTCATCTTTGAAGAGGTTAGAAACATCTCAGGGATCAACATTTTATGGATTTCAAGAGTCTGTAACCATTATGACCTCTGCGTTTCGTTAAATATTCCTTTGCTATGCCATAGAATCTATCAGGCAAGCCTCAAACAAACAAATAAACAAACGAAAAGGATAAAAACAGCAATAACAAATATCCAAGTCTTTATTCAGCAAAACCACACTAAATATATTGCTTGAAACCAAAAGCGATTGAAGTATTCAGGTTATTAGGGGTATGGGGATCATGGTCATTATATTTAGAGGCCGATTTATTTTGAGGTTACAGATACAGAAATTTTTTTAGCTTAGTTTTTCTATCACAGAATTTGAGTGCTTAAATTATCATTGGATAGTATCATTGGATAGTATCCCAGAAAGTTAAACACAAATCCCTGTGCTAGAGAAGAATGTTCATGGTCTCCGTAAATCTATTTAATGAAAATTGAGAGTCTTCCCTTGGACCGATTTGGAAAAACTAACTTAAACAATATTAAGTGTTCCATCTAACATAATATAACATTATATGCTCCATTTTCCCCTCTGTCCTCCAGAGGACCCCAAAATAAACTCCAGAATTGTGACTGGGTACTCCCTACAAGACTTTCACCCAAATAACATGGGCTCCATACGGCTTGTAGATATCATTATGCGAAGACAAGGCATTGATTTTAAAAGTTCACAAAACGTTTTCTATTTTACCACTGTCTTTGATATTTATATAGTTTGCTTTTCTTTCAATTAAAAAGCTTACATTGTCCAGATCATTTCAATCCTCCACCATAATCTCTAATAATGGGTGTTGCCCCAGAACAAGCAACCTTGGAAAAGTCACTTAACCTCTTAGTATTTAATTTCACCAACAATAAATCTGTCTGCACACATGCCATCTATCCATTCTTTGAAAAAATCTCTCTTAAACTTCGTTGATGAGAGGCAAAGAACTAGCGTTTTCTGCTAATATCACTAAGTACTTACATGATGGATGCTTAAGAAATGTACGGATTGCTAACTTGGAAATGTGTTTCTTACATAAGAGGAATAAAGTTGTGTGTCCCACAAAATGTTGAATGGCTATAGAATAAAGAAAAAGAAGCCAGTAAAGAAAGTAGCATCTTGGGACCAGCAGTTGGCATAATGGCTATGTCGCTGGACTCCCATGTAGTAGACAGTGGTTCAAATCCCGAACCTGGTGGCTTAAACTCATGTCAGGCGCGTGTGCATGCGTGTCCAAGATCCCGAGAGGAGAATGGAGGAGAAGGGGTTGCAGCATGGCCATCCTCCATGGGGGGGATGATTTCTTGCTTTCCGAATGGAGGAGAAGGTCTTTCTGGAGAGTACACGTGCCCTGTAGCAAAAACCTCTCCAAAAAAAAAAAAAAAAGAAAAGAAAAGAAAAGAAAGAAAGCAGCATCTTCTTCGTAAGAGAACTGAATCTTAGTAAGAGAACTGATCACTGGACAAGCAATACAAATTGAATGGACATTTATCTGCAATGTCCTCTGTAAGCTACACAGATGGATCTAGATGAAAGATGTCTTGCCCTCGAGGGATGAACATGATTGTTAAGACATTACTTATTCACAAAAAAATGATGAAATGACAATATGCAAGAAGACTTCAAAAAATTCATGAAAAGATGGAATGAAAATACAAGTTAGTTTTCTTTTCTATTTAAAAAATTGTATTTTATTTTGAGAGAGAAAGAAACACTTTCAACAAGGTCTTGTCACACTACGATCCTACCCCCACCCTCCAGCTTTCCAGCTAGCCAGGATCAAGGCTCCACGGACATGCTCTGGTGTGTCAGGTGAACTGAGGATCCAAAGCCCTGAGTTCTGCTAGGCTTGGGCACTGCAGCACAGTCCCTGGTGTCTACACTACCACAGCTGGGCCAGCGTGAGTTTATTTTGGTGCAAATAAAAATGGAAATTCATGCACAGTTTTATCATAATACACATTTTCTATGAACTTCTTGAAAACAACTGGTAGTGTATAATAAATAGTGTAACATTAGATACTGAAATACAGTGGACCATTTCTGGATGTTAGAGATTGGAGTTAGAGCGAAAAACAAGGTGAACTGGAATCTCAGGGAAAGATCAGGAGGAAGATGCGGTCCTTCACGTGCTTCAAAGGAAGCAAAAGAAAATCCAAGTCCGCCGTGAATATTCAGGGTGAGAAAGTAGGACGGAAAAAACAGACGCGAGAATGTCCACTGCTCAGGGAGAGAAGACATTCCAGGCCTTGGGCTTACAAAGGGCTAGCAGGTTTAAGATTTATGCACAGAAAACAGCCACGAGAGGAATGAGAAAATTAAATTGTGACTAAAAAGATCGGACCACATGTTAGTCTGTTCCCTGTAGGCAGTTCGGAAGGCAGGGAATGCCAGGAAAGTTTCTCCTGGTTACGCAGTCAGGGACTCCTGAGGAAAACCGGAGTTCACATCAAATCCAGTGAGACAAACTGGCAAAAATACATCAATATGATGAAGAAAAGGGTTCAAAGAAGATTCCTAGATGTTTACCCTGAGAGACACGAATGAAGGTGCGAGTGACAAAATGGTGGAAGGGAGATATGTGGTAAATTTAGTTTTAGGTGTGTCAGCCTGAAAATCTCCATGACAGAGTTCAGAACATGCCACTCTGAAAACATGGTGCCTGGGCATATTCAATTTTTAAAAATTACTTTTAAAAATTATTTAATTATTTATTTATTTATCTTTTAGAGAGAGATTTCTGCTACAGGGCGTGTGTGCTTGCCAGGCAGAGAGAGACAGAGAGACAGAAAGTGAGCAATCGCCCCGAGGGAGAATGGCCATGCAGCAATCCCTCCTCCTCCATTCTCCTCCAGGGATCTGGGGCATGCATGCACATGCACCCTGCGTGAGTTTTAAACCACCAGGTCCAGGACTTGAACCATGGTCGACTACATGTGAGTCCAACAATGTTACCATTACACCATTTGCTGGTCCCAAGAATGATTTATTTCTAACTGTATTATCATTATTATGTTTAATTTGTTACAGGACATATGTGCTCACCAGAGGGAGACAGAAAGAAAGAGAAAGAGCAAGTGAGAAAGCAAGCCACCAGTTCCAGGACTCACTGTGGTCGGTCAATCCAGCACCTGAACCGCCATGCCACCTGTGGCCTTTTAAAATTATTTTTAATTGGCACATCATCATTGTATCTACTTAGGGGGTACAGTGTGATTTTTCAGTACATGAATATATTGCATAATGATTAAGTCAAGAGCAATGAGCATATCTATCATCTCAAACATGTATCATGACTTTATGTTGGGAACATTCAAAATTCTCTTTGAACTATCAATATTTTGATAGTCACAGTAAGTTACTGTTAACTATGATTACCCTACTGCGCTACAGGAAACCAGAAAAGTGGACCACGTAGAAGCAGAGGGTAGAGCAGTGGTCACTAGAGGCTAGCAGGGTAAAGTGAGGGGATACAGAGAGATGCTGGTTAATGAATAAAAAGTGGAAGTTACATGGTGAATAGTTTAAGCTGATGAAATGTGAAAAATGGCAGGTACAGGAACCACTCTGAAACCTTTCCTGTAGAGAGCATTACTCTCAGGTGAGAACCGTTCTCCTCACACCCGAGAGACAGCACCTTGGCCTAAAAGCGAGGGCTGCCCAGAGGAGCCTGAAGAAACGGGCCTTGCTGTGTCCTCAGTTCACCACCCTTAGTCATCCCCTTCAGTCCGCTCGCGTTTTCCCAGGCTCTCCACTCTTCCGCAAACCTAGTAGGAAAACCCTCAGACCCAACCGTTGCTTTGGGTCTTCATTTCCTTATGAAGATCCCTAAGTCAGATAAAATCCATATTACCATATTACCATAATGCTTCTCTGCCATTCGTCCGTCTTTTAAAAGGGCCCCAGCTGAGAACACAGAGTAGAAGGAAAAGATATTCCTCCTCCTCTATGTCTATGGACAAGAAACTGAAGATACGCCCAGCACAGGGTCGTGGCTAAACCCTTGACAACAGATGTGTCGACCTGGGTCACGAAGAAAGAGAATGACAGCCGTGGAGGGAAGGTTCTGGTCACTCAGGTCAGGGAGGGCACTGGGAGGAGAGAGGAAGGATGGAGTTCAGGAGGGCTGGGAGGCAGGAAGGGACTGTCACCCCTGAGATGACCTTTTCAAGGACACTTTATAGTCCACATTCAAGACAACCCAGTAAGGAGAAGAGTGTTTGGGCTGAAAGAATTCAACAGGTGTCTCTGAGAAAGCTACTAGTGAGAGGGATGAAGTGAAAGGCGTCCTGCAGGGGTTGAGGAGAGGCTGGTGAGCGTGGCAGCTGTTGGACAATGCAAACTAGCGCGAGCTACCCAACAGTAAGCAGTCTCCCTGTGGGATGCATCCCACAAGGTCAAGGTTCAGGTGGGGCTTTGTCTGAAAGAAGATTCTGTTTTTTTTGGAGAGGTTTTTGCTATAGGGCGTGTGCGCTCACCAGACAGAGAGAGACAGAGAGACAGAAAGTGAGAAATCACCCCCCAGGGGGATGGCCACACCACAATCCCTTCTCCTCTGTTCTCCTCTTGGGATCTTGGGCACGCACGCACACGTGCCCGGTGTCAGTTTTAAGCCACTGGGTCCGGGACGTGAACCGTGGGCGACTACGTGGGAGTCCAGCGACATAGCCATTACGTTAACTGCTGGTTCCTGAACAAAGGTTCTTAACTCCCGGCTTTGCCTGTGATGTTTACCATGAATTTCCACACTGCAGAAACCGTCACATCAAACCTAACTATGGGAAGGTTTTCTTGTTTTTTTTGTTTTTCAAGACATTTATTTTTACCTAGTTTTTCAAAGAGAGAAGGTGATAGAGACAGAGAGAGAGGCACTCCCAACAGGTCTTCTGCGTGCCACTCACCCTCAGCCTCTGCCAGGCCATCGTGTGCAGATGGACCTCAGGATGGGAACCCGGAACCTTCTCACGTGATCTCAGCAGTGAGAACATCCCATCACTGCCGTATCACCTCCTGGACACTATTTGGTTTTTTGTTTTTTAATTCATACTCAGGGTCAGCCAGTCGCATGATTAAGGCAGCTGGATCCTACATGGTCGACTGTGTGGTTCAAGACCTGGACCCAGTGGGCAGAGAGAGAAACAAGCACCCCCAACGCTGACCTGGCACTGTGACTCACCCGCAGCTGGGTCCCAGCATATAACCCACCCCCAACCTCAGGCAGCCCCAGCTCCCAGGCGTGTGTGCGTCACATACTGGAAAGTCTCCAGGTATGAACCGGGAGCTGTCCCATGTGGGTCAGCACCAGAACTGGGCCGTGTACTGCTGTCTCACAATCCGGCCCCCGTGATATTTTCACCATCAAGTCTGTGATAGTGGGGGATACTCACTAGTAACGTGGGACATGACCAAGACAGCGTGGAGCTTGGCGGGCAAGAACGTGTGTCTCACTGCACACACCTGGGTCCCTGGACAGTGGTCCCGCCCCTGAGCAATACAGGAGGGATATATGCATTTACGTGCCATTGTTCTGATCCGGAGATGCGCTCGGATTCCTTCCTGGTCACCAGACAGAGAGAGACAGAGAGACAGAAAGTGAGAAATCACCCCCCAGGGGGATGGCCACACCACAATCCCTTCTCCTCTGTTCTCCTCTTGGGATCTTGGGCACGCACGCACACGTGCCCGGTGTCAGTTTTAAGCCACTGGGTCCGGGACGTGAACCGTGGGCGACTACGTGGGAGTCCAGCGACATAGCCATTACGTTAACTGCTGGTTCCTGAACAAAGGTTCTTAACTCCCGGCTTTGCCTGTGATGTTTACCATGAATTTCCACACTGCAGAAACCGTCACATCAAACCTAACTATGGGAAGGTTTTCTTGTTTTTTTTGTTTTTCAAGACATTTATTTTTACCTAGTTTTTCAAAGAGAGAAGGTGATAGAGACAGAGAGAGAGGCACTCCCAACAGGTCTTCTGCGTGCCACTCACCCTCAGCCTCTGCCAGGCCATCGTGTGCAGATGGACCTCAGGATGGGAACCCGGAACCTTCTCACGTGATCTCAGCAGTGAGAACATCCCATCACTGCCGTATCACCTCCTGGACACTATTTGGTTTTTTGTTTTTTAATTCATACTCAGGGTCAGCCAGTCGCATGATTAAGGCAGCTGGATCCTACATGGTCGACTGTGTGGTTCAAGACCTGGACCCAGTGGGCAGAGAGAGAAACAAGCACCCCCAACGCTGACCTGGCACTGTGACTCACCCGCAGCTGGGTCCCAGCATATAACCCACCCCCAACCTCAGGCAGCCCCAGCTCCCAGGCGTGTGTGCGTCACATACTGGAAAGTCTCCAGGTATGAACCGGGAGCTGTCCCATGTGGGTCAGCACCAGAACTGGGCCGTGTACTGCTGTCTCACAATCCGGCCCCCGTGATATTTTCACCATCAAGTCTGTGATAGTGGGGGATACTCACTAGTAACGTGGGACATGACCAAGACAGCGTGGAGCTTGGCGGGCAAGAACGTGTGTCTCACTGCACACACCTGGGTCCCTGGACAGTGGTCCCGCCCCTGAGCAATACAGGAGGGATATATGCATTTACGTGCCATTGTTCTGATCCGGAGATGCGCTCGGATTCCTTCCTGGTGGGAGTCCGAAGGTTCCAGATAGCCTAGATAAAAGACTAAGACTTTTCCAGACTAAGAGCTTGAACAACTGACATTTTATTTACATGGCTGATACTGAATGAAGTTCGATACTTATTGATTCCTGCTTGTTTGCTAAGGGCTATGATGTAGAAAATGTGCTATTAACAAAGGAAAATTATTTATTGGACTATAAAGAATAGAGGCAATTGAAAGTCTGCAAACCCTATATATAGAACAATCATTTTTGCCCGTTAATCACGTAAGACAAATGTTAAACTTAATAAGTGGCAACTTGATGCTTCCGAGGCAGGCTTTGCTGCGCTTGGGAATGCATACACTGTTGTGGAGAGATGAATCAACTTTGGAGGGGGGGGAGAAAGAAACACTAAAAAAAAAAGATGAAAAGGCGCTAAAAGGATTATATACTCAAATGAGCAGCTAAATTATGAAAAAAAAAATTAGTACTGTCAAGAAAAACCTTAATTCTGACTGTGCTACAGCCCAAGCTTAGGGACAAGCAGTCCCCAGGGGCAGGTGATGAACTCTGTGCCACAGAGCAGAAGCAGCAAGCAAGTGGTTTGAGCAGTCGCTGTCTGAGTGCGAGTGAAGTGTGTGCCAGTCCTTGGTCTTCCTCCAGGAGCCTGGACCAGTGGCCTCCACCTGCTGCTCAGAGTTCACCTGTGGGTTGGTGGAACTTGTAAACCCGCCTGCTCTGACAGTGCGCAGGGAAGCGTTCACAATGGGAGGAATTTGATTCTGTAGAAAGGGGGTTTTCCCGTTGTTCCCAGCAACAAGTGAGTTGACTGACAGCAGGAAAGGAGGCATGGCTCTTACATGAAGCTCTTGCAACTCCCTAGGTGACACACCCTCATTTACTTAAGATCTTTTACATCACCGCTACAGAGGAACCGAAGAGGAACACCAAGTGTCCGTGAGAGCTGAGTTCGACATTTGGATTGCATGCTCAGAGACTCATTCGGAATGCCTGAAAAGTCGCGCTTGGAAAGTATCTTTGCATGACACTTTTAGCTGAGGAGTAGAATGAAGCGCTTCCAAACGTATTGATACGTTACTCGGGAAAGGTCTCATAGCTGACTTGTGAGGCAGGATGAAGCACCAGCTTCCTTCAGCATCTTGTACAAAGCAACAGTGAGGCGGTGGATGAAACTGAGCGAAGCAGTAACAGGTAACCCCGTTCAGTGTGTAGAAGCCATGGCTCACTGACAACTGGAGTTGGCCGGACAAAGTGAACGCTGCCTGGCAGGTACCTGGGGCTACTGTGACACCATGCCTTTACCAAAAAATTGTACGGAGGTGTTTTTCCACTTTCCCACCATTTCAATTGGATCATGCAATATTTAGAAAGGGAAGAAAAGGTAAAGTTGTTTTACCTTGAGCCATCATAATCAAAGAGATCTGTTTTAATCTGGTGCACCGATCTGAATATTTCCAGTCAACTAAAGCCGTGATTTAATTCCTTCTGACTAGCTGAGAATAGTTTTCCAAAACAGCAGCAGCATTTCAGCTCAGTGTCAACTCGCCCTGCTTTTGTTAATACCATCTGAGAGCTTCATAACTAGTGAGTTTGGGTATTCAGTTTATTTCCTAACACGTTTTATTTGTTTGGTGTGGTTTTAATTTGGAAAAAAAGAAACATATTTTTTTCTTTTTTTCAAATTAGAGGAGAACCACTAGTGTCTTAAAGTCTGCTTTTATAGAAAGTCTTCCATGGAGAACTGGGAAATTGAAAAGACTGGTCTTCAATGGGCTGGTCTGGCTTCTGAAAGCCACGCTATCCATGAGCCCTGGCTCTGAGACCACGAGGTGGGCGGTTTTCTCACATCCAATTGCACTGTGAAATCTACTTAGGACCAAACCTAGAGGTTTGCTTGTACAAACTGTAATTGTGCAGCTATATCTATCCTAACATATATTTATGGACATGCACTTTATTTCATTGGTTAATTCCCATATGACCTCTATATCTCCCCCCTTCACACACACATTGAAAACATATGGCATTTATTAAAAGGCTTAGTTGTGGGCTCAGTTCTCATTGTTGAAGAAGAAAAGTGTACAGAGATCTGCCCTTTAGGGCAAAGGAGGCTAAGATTTATGGGGTACTTCCGATGTGCCAAACCTCAGACTGTATAGGCCACAACCATAATCACGCTCAAGAATCAGGTTGAGAAGCCATTTTTTCTGGAGGGAGAGATTTTTGCTATAGGGTGTGTGTGCTCACCAGAAAGACAGACAGAGAGAGAGAGAGAGAGAAAGTGACATATCACCCCCCAGGGGGATGGCCATGCCGCAATCCCTTCTCCCCTATTCTCCTCTCACGGTCTCTACCCCACACACACACACACACACACACACACACACACACACACATGCATCTGGTGTGAGTTTAAGCCATTGGGTCTGGGACTCAAACCATAGCTGACTAAATGGGAGTCCAGGACAGCCATTACACCAACACTAGTCATGAGAAGCCATTTCTTTTTTTTTAAGAGACAGACTTTTCTATAGGGTGCATGCACTTGCTGGAGAGACAGAGTGATAGAGAGAAAGTGAGAAATCACTACCCAGGGGGATGGCCATGCTGGAATCCCTTCTCCTCTATTCTCCTATAGGGATCTTGGACACACGCACATGCACATACAAACAAGCCTGGAGTGAGTTTCAAGTCACCAGGTCCAGGATTCAAACTGTGGTGGACTACATGGAAGTCCAATGACATAACCATTATACCATCTGCTGGTCCCAGAAAGCCATGTGGTTTTTGCCAGCTACATAATGAAATGGCTTTCAAGTTTACTTTTAACATATCTTTTTCTTTTTTTAAAAGAATTATTTTATTTAACTTTTATTTATTTATTTATTTATTTAATTTGACCAGGGAAGGACAGAGTGAGAGAGATAAAGAGAGAGAAAAAGCAAGCTACCAGGTCTGGGACTCAAACAGTGGTCAACCATGTGGGAGTCTAGCACCCTTAGCCACCATGCTACCTGCCAGCGCCAATATATCTTCTTTTATGTATCTGCACACTTGTGAATTTGTGTGCATTTCATATTTTTTTAAACCTTTCTTTCTCCCATTAGTGAGAGAGAGAGAGACGGCACACCCAAGAGGGTTTCAATGCCACGATCTCCCCCCACTTCAGCCAGCCCTGGTTGGTGTGTTCTTCATCCCTTCCTTTCCATTATTCTGCAATTAGAAATGAAAGAACCTCACATGCATTCAATTTCATTTCTCCCTACACTAACCCCTTCATCCTTTTTTTCTTTGTTTTTCTTTTTGGTAATTGAAAGAATTTACAGTCAGGTATTTCCACGGAAAAGGCTATTTCTGGGCTTCTGTTGCTGAGTTGGGGGTAGCGGGAATGCAAAGAAAATCTGATTCCAAGTACAGACGTTCCTTTGTACCTCAATGGACAATCAACAGACTAACCCAGGAAAGGAATTCCAAGTATAGTTGTCTTTCTAGGCTAAAATTAGAACGGGGGGGAAGGGCCGAAGAAAGAAAGAAAGGGAAGAGTGGGAGGGAGAGTTAAGGAGAGGCTGCGTAAATATACTTTGGAAATTCTTCACCTTGGAACCTACATATTATTACAATATTTATTCAAGCAAAATTTCAAACCACTATCTAAATGCTATCTCAGTTTTAAATACTCCCTATTTCTGTATATCGCTGGGAGAAAGGGACCTTAACAGCCAAACAGTCCTCCTATCAACAATTCAAATACTATTTTGAGTTATTCAAATATCTTGGCTTATTAGACAGGTTTACTAGAAAAATAAAATAAAAATGAGTGCCTCATCATTTCAGTTTTTAAATCAACACTATAAGGAACATTTATGGAGATGAAATATATTTGCAATAAGAGTGCTTTAAAATAAACGCTATTAAGAAAGCTTAGAGAATGATTATATTTTATTTCAACTGAAAAAAAAAAACTGAACTCTTTTCTTGTCTTCTGTTTCAACATCATGTCTCTCTGTCCCTCCTCCTTCTGTAATAAATATTCTCTTGCCAGCCCTGCTACTGACAGTAATGTAGGTGAACTCTGCGCCGTGTGCATCTGTCATTATTAATGGCTATATGAGAGAGAAGCGATAACTCACTGTTTCAGGGACCGAGAGGCAAAAATGCTGTAAAATTTCCCTTTTTTTTTGGGGGGGGGTAGGGGGTGGCTGGGAGAATATTTGCATCTATCCTTTCTAAATTCACCAACAAGCCTTAGTAGCAGAATTTTAAAAAGAGAAAAAAAAATAATAACCTTTACATTTTAAACAGTAATACGGAGACACTTGTTGCTATATGAATGCTAATTTTTATCATACTCTACTCAGTGTTGGGTATCATAATACTATAATCCTTTTAATGCTCAGGTTATAAGCAACTTTATGGTAGGAAACAGTACATTTCTGTACCCACAGACTTAAATAACTTTTCCATGTGACTACACCACAGAATGTTCTCACTGAAAAACTTACTCCATTCATTGGGTTTATAAAAGTATACATTCATATTGGGGCGGCCACAGTGATAGAGAGGTAGGCATTAGCTCTGGGATGCTGGACCCACTGGGAAGACCAGGGTTCGGTTCCAAGCTGACCTGTGCACGCGGGGCACCACATGTGTGCTCGTGGGGTACCACACGTGTGCTCGTGCTCCTGACTGGCTGGGAAGGCTGGGGAAGGCTCCTGACATGGGCCCCTGTTGAAGTGCCCCTCTTCTCTCTCTCAAGAAAGAAAGAAAATAACTCGAAAAATATACGATATTTATTTATTTATTTTAAAATAGAGAGAGAATTTAGCTATAGGGCATGTGAGTTTCTCAGAGAGACAGAAAGCAAACAATCACCTCCCACCCCACAGGAGGATGACCACCCCGCAATCTCTTCTCCTCCAGTCTCCTCTTGGGATTTTGAGCACGCACGCATGCACGCACAAGGACATGGTGTGAGTTTCAAGCCACCAGGTCCGGGACTTGAACTGCCGTTGGCCATGTGAAAGTCCAGCAAAATAACCATTAACCTACTTGCTGGTCCCCAAAATATACATTTATTTATAAGTAGGTCTTTCAAGTATTTTATACTTGCATCATCAAAGTTTTAAAATACTATGTTTGTATTATTAAACTATGAACCAAATGCTATACAGATTAAGAAAATGGTAAAGATACATGTTTCTTTAAGAACACAGTACCCTTAGTCACGTCTTAGAATAATGAGGGGACGACTGTGTTAATACCATACTGAAAATAACCACAAATGTCTGTATTAATCACTTCATGAGTGAGGACAGATAGCACTCTCTGGTAAAATAAAAATATACTGATTCATGCAAATATCATGTTATTTTTAACTAATTCTTAGGTAATTTTCTGTTTGCCTCTCAACTTGAAGCTAACTACTATTAATGTCTTTTACTTCTCCATAACACTAATGCTGATAAAAATGTTGTCAGGAGGGTTATTTTGACTTACTAGAAACAGACTTTTCCAGAACATAAAGTTTAAGACTTCAGGAGATGGGGAGGGCTCATTTCAAGCTACTAAATGCTCTCTGTTAAGTCTCTCCTGTCCTCCCACTGGCTCCTGACTGTTTCACTGACGTGTGAAATTCCAGAAACGTCAGCTATAGGCAACGGTACAGTTTACAGTTATTAGTGGCTCTCTTAGGAAGTGTGAAGGAATATTAGAAAAAAATAATTTTGTCTTTCAACAGATATCTATGATACAATAAAATATCCACAGACGTTAAGCACTCCTTACTGAAATCCCAAACTAAAATATAAATCCCCAAATGTAATACTGAGTATAAATGTAATTGGATATATCAAAGAACACTCTGTAGTAGTAACTCCAGATCCTCTGTCTACTTAAAGGGCATGTCATGCCAGATAATAAAGAGGACAAACAAAACAAAGAAATATTTCACAGGGGCTGGCAGGTGACATGGTGGGTAAGGTGCTGGACTCCCACATGGTTACCATGGTTCAAATCCCAGACCCCTTGCTTTCTCACTTTCCCTCTCTCTCTGTCTTTCTCTGGTCCAATTTAAAAAAAATAATAATCAATTGATTGATTTTTAGAAGAAATATTTTACAAAAATGATAATAATCATTTTTACCTGCCTAAAATTGTCTTTGATCTTAGAGGTATTTTTCTACCAAATTTGAGAAAAGCAATTTCCTGGGTTTTTAGGTATGGTTCAATGAATGAATAAGCAGTAAACGGTCACATCCCAATAGTAGGATTTTTAACCACCAGCAACCGAGTGCTGCATTCAACTTCTAAGTTAGTTCACATATGGTCATTTTTAACAAATGCTGAATCCAGTCAAACTTGTTTGACTTTTTATTTTGGATTCTATAATGTCAAATCACAACATAGAAACTGTCATTTTCACCAGTTTCATTTTTGCGTTCAAATATAAATAAACCGAAGAGAGGCAGCAGGCTGTGTTAATAGAAGGTCTTTTTTATTTAACCAGCTGATCCTGGTCTTTTTCTTAGTACCATAGAAAAGAAAGGGAGAGTATGAAAGTATGAAAGAGAACGAGAGGTTTTCATTTACAAACCTGCGTTCCTTGAAGTCTCTCATTACCAATTTTCAGTGTAAATCAAACCATCCTACCAAATCCCCACAGAGTATCAAACAGTATTTGACTTTTGGGGGTGAGGGGACTGCAGGGAGCACGTTCCCCACTCTCCTGCTCCACATCCACTCCTGTCCTCTCCCCCTGGCCCACACCCAGGTGACAGAATCAGGCCAAGTTGGTTGGTTTCTACTTCTCTCGGTTATTGCTTTTGCTAAATAGACTTCTGCCGTCAGTGTTATTCAGGGACCTATTCCTCTACCCCACTTAAATTTTAAGTCACTAAGACTAGAAAAGAAGTTATCAGTAGAGATTTCAGAGACATAAAATCATTCAATTCAACCAACTGCTCTGACTCAAATTAGTCTGAAACACTTTATCCTTAAAATTGCAAAAACATTGTGATACTAAATATTCAATATTGTCAGTCAGGCAAATTGGCCCAGGTCAAATGAGCAAATCTAAAAAATGAGATTGCTAAATTTCTCGGCTTGATAGCTTCGTGATAAATAATGTGCTTCTATTCAATCTGTACATTAAGTCTTTTATGTGGCCTTAAGGCACTCTCTGATGGCCGTGCCCATTACAATGTAGCCATAGAAACTGACACATTTATTTCTTGGATTAGTGTGCCATTGAAAATATTAATATGATGCAGTAAATGGGGATTTAATCTAATCTACTGATGGTAGGATGAAGTTAGTAAAAGGTTGAGTGCCCTTACGGAGAAAGAAAGATTATATCCACAGAGAAAAGCTTGTTATTGGTTACAAAGATCAACTAAACGGCCTATGACATATTATGCACTTTCTACCTTTAAACAGACTTCGTCAAACTCAGCATGCAATGCTTTCTGCAGGCTGAGGAATGCTTTGAAAATGGCATATATACATACACACACACAGACACACACACACACACTCACACACACACATACTTAAGGGTTTGATATCTCAGCGGGAACACCTTTTATCTATAAGCAAAAATGGAAGAGCACATATCTCATGACAGTGTCGTGAAGCATGGCACCCAAGGCCATGCAGGCATACCACAAACCTTTTCGTGACTTTTGTTTTGTTTTGATTTAAAGGCATTTGTTTAGCCCTTCAGCTTTACCAAGGGTTAAAAAAAAAAAAAATCTGCATTTCATCAAAGAAAACCAATTTTATTCCACATATTCCGAGAAAACAGAGCTAATCAATTTCACCATTAGCTTTGTTAATTTCTAACTCAAAAATCAGATATCAATAAATATCCCTTTTATTGTGGAATAGATCACATTCGACTCCAGTGTCTCCTAATAATTCATAGGACTCCAGGCCTGTCCCCCCTCTACTCTGCAGCAACTACATAAATTTCAAAGATATATTCTGACAGATGAAGCATTGTTGAAAAGCAAAGTAGAGCACTTTGTCCTTGAAATGTTAACATGTAATGCCATAAAGTATTCAAATAATAATTTACGCAATCTTTCAGGGTAATTAATTAAAATGCTCAAGATGCTGGAGAAAATCACCTTGAGCTTATAAAGCTGGAAAGCCCCCTCTCGCCTCTGCATGCAAGCTGCCCCAACAGACATGCCACATGCTTCCCCAGTTATGGGGTTTGATTTCAGAAGATAATAAATAGCCAGGATCTAATTTTGCCATGTCACAACCGATTATGTTTCACAAGAAAAGGTGGAGTGCTCACCTACCAGATGAAGGTGAAACATAAAACCTCTTTTATTTATGTCATGTGTCCAAATGCAACTCAGCCTGGCCCCGGGTCCTGTGAGTATGTGGACTTTCACTGTCATGCGAATTTATGGACCTCAAGAAAGTGTCAAATATAAACATAAATTTAATCAAAGGGATGGAAACCTTTATTATTAAAAAAAATAAACACATTTTTGACATCTAATATAAATTATTTTAATGTGCTTTTTACTACTCTTCGGAAGGTCACAAAGAAAGAATGAGACGTGGAACAGCCAAAGGCTGTATCTTAATTCAGGAGATGATTAGCAGTAGAATGCGGAAGCAGACTTATTTTTTAAAGGTATAATTTTTTCTTTCTCTTTTTTTTTTGGAGAGGTTTTTGCTATAGGGCACGTGCACTTGCCGGACAGATAGAGAGAGACAGAGAGACAGAAACTGAGAAATCACCCCCCAGGGGGGATGGTCACGCTGCAATCCCCTCTCCTCCATTCTCCTCTCAGGATCTTGAGCACGCACGCACACGTGCCCGGCATGAGTTTTAAGCCACCAGGTCTGGGACGCGAACCGTGGTTGACTCCATGGGAGTCCAATGACATAGCCATTATGCTAGCTGCTGGTCTCAGTTTTTTCTTTCTAAAGTTCATTTCGGCTCACTACTTTAATCAACCGCACTATTATACTTTGTATACTTGCAGGGATAGATAACAAGTTAAAGACAAGTTTATCATCGGAATTTGTATTTCCAATGAGAATATAATCAGGCCTAAGTTGGGGAACCTCTGAGTGAAGTGAAAGAATTTTCTTGAAGAGTTAGGCCAAAATCACATTTCTAGACCCCGGATACAAGGCTCTACATTCTGTTTTGGGTACAGAATCAAAGGCAGAGTTTGGGCATCATAGTTCCTGTTTCTGTTCAGGTCAGGAGGATAAAACAGAAGGCTGATAACAATAGATTAACAAGCCCCTGGTATTACTCAGCCACCCCCCTCAGTTGGAGAGGCTTTGGACAGAATTTTAATGACTGAAAAAATTGCATATGATGAATAAGGATGTCGTTTTCAATTAACATGAACAAAGGATCATTCCCATATTTGGCAAATGAGGTAGCTGTGGTGTAAAGAAAGCTGGGGCATTGGCAGACAATGCCTCACCGCGTGCAAATCCAAACAAACCCATGACATTTGGGCACCCTTGCACAGTGACATGACTACACATTTTTTTAGCAGGTACTTATTAGCCACAAGTTATAGATCAGACTAATGGCCTTCTATTAACTAAAAATAACACTGACCTTAGGACTGTTAGCAGTTAATGAAACGTAACACTTAAGCCTAAATAGACTGTAAAGTGTGTCAGTATCCAGGTTTACTTAAAAGTGTAAATCTAAAATGAATTTATAATAGTGTTCTGCGACCAACTGGAAATCAAGACCATAATAAAGCCTAACCCCTTTGAACTCACTTTGTAAAAATCCAGCTAGGAGAAATTGCCACTGGTGGTAGAGTGAGCCCCGTGCTTAGGGCAAAGCAGAGCCGTGTGTTTATGACCTAGTGAAGCCTCGCGTCTTCAGGGCAGGACGCTGCCGACGCGCGACAGCCGCTCTTAGGGCACTCCCAAGCAGCCATTATCATTCAGTCACTTCCCGTTGCACACTCTCTCACTTTAGGGTGGTGACTCAGGCTTAGTCAGTCGTGGGGCCATCAGCGTGACCTGTCAGCTCTTTGGTAATCTGGAGGGTCCATTCATTTAGAGTTCTTGTGAGTCCCCTGACTGGCCCCTACTTGATTTAACATGGGGGCCTGTTGGAAGTGACATCCCAAATTCAACATGGGATTCCATTGTTTTTTGGCTGGTCTGAGCCTCAGTGAAGCAAGACCAGCCCAACTTCAGGCCACCTGCTAGGCCGGAAGTGCTACCATTGATTTGGAATTCTAGGTGGCCGCCAGGCTGAAGTCGCGACGACACCGGGCTGCCCATTGGCATGGTTGGGGCTCTCGGCACACCGTGGCCAGGTACAGGATTGCTTTTCCCAAATGCGCGCTACTGCATTAACAAAATGGAGGAAGTGACAACACTGAGGGCCTCTGAGAGCCTGTTGTAAACTAAATAGTAAGTCTCTAAGAGGAGAATGTGAAATGCAGTGATGCTTGAATTTATTTAATCCAGAAAACTTCTCTGAAGGAGTGCCTCTTAAAAATTTTACAGGACATACATATCTTCAGCACAGTCTGGAAAATCCTGCTCCAGGGAACTGAATTAAAATGGCCTGAGAACTGCTCTGTGATTCTGTCTTGCTTACATCTAAGAGCTCTCCAGTAAAACTCATGACCCGTTTCCAAGGCAGACAATGACCAGACATTGTCGAATGTCAAGAGGTGGACTTTGTGCATATCACGAATCCTTTGCATATTCAGCATTAAATTTACATGGAAGAAGTAAACAGGAGAAGGCCACGTGTGTATTAGCACCTGCTATTAACGGAAATGCCTCCAAAGGTCTGGGGGGTCCAGGAGGCTGAGGGAAGCTAGATGCAGCTTTCCTAAGGTCGAGAGCTCCTCAAAAGTGAGGTCCGGGGACCACAGCCACTGCCCTTAGCTGGGTCCTCAGTGCTGCTCAGAGACCCGCGGTGCCGCTCTTGGTCAACGCCTTTCCCTCACCTCCGAGCACCTGCTCCAGATCCTTACTCGTGCTCCAAGGTTGTTTGCATGCCCACTCATCACTGTAGGACCCCATCTCCTATTCCCTGGGTAGCCAGGGGCTCTCACGGGGAGCTTCCCAGGGCCCACAGGAGAAGCAGGCCGCAGTCCACACTCGTCCCTACTTGCTTCCCTCCAGGGGCAAAGCGCAGGCATCTCTCCTCCTCCTGAAGACAGTCCCACTGGCTTTTCTCCACCAGCTCTGGCTGCCTCAGCCTCTGCACCTGCTCCTTCTCTAGCGAAGCTGCCTCGTGTAATATACTCGAGTCTACCACCCACACATACCCGCAGAGACACTATCTCCCCAAATGCTGTCCTACACCTTTGCTTGCCTTCTTCGGGAAATGTACTGCACCATCCACATTAGGAGTCTCAGCAGCCTCAGCCCCCTCTCATCCCTCAGGCTGCCACTCTCTGACTCCGAGCCATTGCACTATTAAAAGTACTTTCATCACGTTGCAATGACGTCCATATTGGCAAACTCTAGGGTCACTTTTCAGTCTTTGTTATAACGGTCTCACGCCTGGGAACTCGCTGTCCTCTTGGCAAGCATGATATCACTCCATCCCAGCCCTGACAGCTTTTTCTTATTTCTTTTTGGGGATCTCCTTCCCATTTTGACTCCTTAAAACTTGGGTAGCCCATGATTCTATTCTTCGTCTATTCTTCTTCTCTCCCAATAAGCTCTTCTTGGACAATACGAAAGGATCGGGATGTTAGTCTTGGCTCAGGGTTTTGTTTTGCTTTGTTTTTTAAGATTTTTGCTATAGGGTGCACGGGATCACCTCCCAGGACGGAAGGGCCTTCTTCAATCTGTTCTCCTCCATTCTCCTCTCAAGAGTTTAGGCAAGCATGCACACGTGCTTGGTGTGAATTGCAAACCACTTGGTCTGGGACTCGAACTGTGGTCGGCCATGTGAGAGTCCAGAATCTTAACTGCTACGCCACCTGCTGGCCACTTGGCTCAGTCTTTTACTTATTTATTTTTAAAATTTCTTTGATGATAGAGTGAGCTAAAGAGAGAAGAAGAGAGAGAGAGAACCCCTAACAGAGCCTTGACACCACATTCCAATGCCCTCCTCAGCCAGCCCCAGATCATGGGCATGCACGCACTGGCATGAGGTCTCTGGATGGGACCCTGGAACCTTCTCATGTGCATCAGGCTCTCAGTGCACACTGTCCAGCACTGCCTTAGTTCAGGTTTGCACTATACTCCCTAAGCCATCTGTGCGTCTGTAAAATGGGGTTCGCAACAGTGTGTCTCTCGTAAAGCTTGGCGTTCAGTGGGGTAGCTCACATAGACTCTCAGAGCAGGGCCGCATCCGCGCCTGCCACAAGGTATCAGTAGATGTGGTCATCCGATCCCTCTCCCATCCTGGGAAATGGTCTTCTTAGTGACTAGCATCTGCAGAACAACAGTCTACTAGAATTATTACGTAATTACTGGGCTTGGAAGATATATAGTAATAATTGGGGCTTACTATTGTGCTATTAGTGTAAATAAAAGTATAATAATTGGCTTTGAAAGGCTTCCTAATTCAAATATTTTTTAAATAATTGTGGTTTCTTTTCTTTCTTTCTTTTTTTTACTTTATTTATTTTAATTTGACCAGAGAGAGACAGAGTGAAAAGGGGGAGGAAGGGAGTGAGTAAGCAAGCGGAAAGAGAAAGCAAGCCACCTGTTCCGAGACTTGAACCGCTGTCAACCATGTGGGGAGTCCAGTGCCCTTAACCACTACCACCTGCCAGCCCTCCTAATGAAAATATTTTAAGAATGCAAACAAGTTTCTGGCTGGAAGCAAACCCACAGACTGTACTTTAAAGGGATTCGACATTTCTGATTCCTTAAATTTACCCAAGCCCCAAAGAGGTTTTACACGTCCACGGATACCTCTATAAGGGAAACACATTTTGATCGCCTTTCATCCTGGGTCCTAAATAAAGGACACCTCAAGAACCTTTCTGTCTTGTTGAAGTCACTGTACATGGTAGTGACTCCCCCAAAAGCCCACTGCTACGTTGTACCCCAAATAATGATAGGAGCGAAGACTAGAATGGGACACTAGTATTCAACTTTCACAGAGCTGTCGCTGTCTTACCTCGTCCTCTGCAAGTATCTTGCGCACCAATTATGTTCTAAGTGCCTGAGGGCAGGAACTGTCTGATCATATTTGTATGTCTATGATTCTGTTAATTTTTATTGAATTAAGTAACTGTGATCACTCATTTAAAGATATAATTTGACTTGGCAACTACAACCACCAAAAAAAATAACTGCTTTAAAAGTTTTTGGGGGGAATGGGGAGAGTTTCCATAAAACTTTCAGAGATATAGTCTGCCCACATGTCAATACATTTTTTTAAAAAATCACACAAGATTTCTAATATTTACAAAAACAATTTCTTTTCTTTTCTTTTTTTTTTTTTTTGGAGAGAAAAAAATTTTTAAGAGAGTTTTTTTGCCCTAGGGTATGTGCGTTCGCCAGAGACAGAAAGCGAGAAATTACTTGGGACCAGCACTTGGCGTAATGGCTATGTTGCTAGACTCCCACGTAGTTGAGTGCGATTTGAGTCCCGGACCCGGTGGCTTAAACCTTAAACTCACACTGGGCGTGTGTGCATTCATGCCCAAGATCCCCACAGGAGAATGGAGGGGAGAGGATTGTGGAGTGGCCATCCCCCATTGGGGGTAATTTCTCACTTTCTGTCTCTCTGTCTCTCTCTATAGGTTGCAGGCACCCTATAGCAAAAACCTCTCAAAAAAAAAGAAAGTGTGAAATCACCCCCCCCCCAGGGGAGATGGCTATACTACAATCCCTTCTCCTCCATTCTCTTGTTGGGATCTTGGGCACACACGTACATGCACCCGGTGTGAGTTTTAAGCCCCTGGGTCCAGGACTCAAACCACTCTCAGCCATTTGGGGGTCCAACAACGGGACCATTACACCATCTGCCAGTCCCCATATTAAAAATAGATTTAAGGGTCAGCAATAGAGTGGTGGCTAAGGCAATGGGTTCCACATGGCCAACTTTGTGGTTCAAGTCATGGACCCAGTCGCTTGAAAAACACTCCAGGTGCATGTGCATGTGTGCCCATATAATCGCAAGAGAAAAGAGGAGAAGGGATTGCAGCATGGCCATTCGTCTCTGGCGGGGGCGGGGGGGGGAGAGGGCTGTAAAACTTGGGCATTATTGATTTTATACACACACACACATTCTCACACACACACACACACACACACAATCTTTTTCCAATGAGCACATGAGCCATATAGAAAAACTAAAAAGAAAAAAGTAATCATCTTTATGGAGCCGGCAGGTGGGATGTTGGTTAAGGGTGCTCGACTTCCACATGCTGACCAAGGTTTGAGTCCCGGACCTGGTGGCTTGCTTTCTCACTTTCTATCTCTCTCTCCCTCTCTCCCTCTCTGGTTATATAAATAAATACAGACATGAAGTTAAATAAAACAATTCTTTAAAAAATAAAGTAATAATCTTTAAAAAGAAGCAGATTCTTGTTTTAGCAAGACTTGTATAAGGTTTAATAAATAAGCATTTCTTTGGCTGTTCTCACAGAGCCAGCGACTTGAATTCAGCAGAACTGACGGCCGGTAGACTAGATGTGCGGAGATGTATTTATAACCGCTTGCTCATTTAGCACATCCTCATTTCGCCATTTACTGGCCACGTGATTTGAAATAACTCAGTGAAACCTTCTGACCCTCAGTTTCCTAGGCTGTAAAATGGAGAGTCCAGTAACCCACGCTCTCCCACCCCGCAGTGTTGTCATGCATTTAAATGTATGTTCAGATGCCCTAAAAACTGTAAGGGGCAATACCAATTAGAGGATAATTGCCCCTTATCAAATCACTAATAAAAGTATAAATGGAATAGTAATGTCTCTCCCGCACTCTTATTACCACCTGGTGAAATAGACTAACGTGGTTTCAAAAATGACTTTAATTAGTTTAATTTCCCAACACCCATTAGCACTCCTAATAATATTAGTGGCCGTGTGAAGAACTGTGGCGAGCTCCCTAAGACGCAGGGAATCCCTCACCCATCTGAACTTGCACGCACCGCGGCAATTCTGACCGCACACTACACCCAGAGCCATAACGGGCGCACACAGCACCTGCCTCGACGCGGAGGGTGAGTCCCACTCGCCTTCATGAACACACGGTAAGGAAACGGCGTCCAGTGAAATCTACATTGTCCTGGGATAGCCGAGAAACATTTTTTATAACTGTAACATGCTGGGGCCAGCAGGTAGCGTGGTAGTTAAGGGCATTGGACTCTCACATGGTCAACTGCAGTTCGAATCCCAGACCTGGTGGCTTGCTTTTTCACTTTCCCTCTCTCTCTTACTCTGACACTCTCTGATCAAATTAAAATAAATAAATAAAGTAAAGCAAAATAATTCTTAAAAAAAAAAAAGCCTGTGACACGCACACAAATTCTAAATATATAATTTTGTTAAAAGATTAAAATTCAACCCAGAAAGATCATTTGGTTCCTGATTCACAAACAATGCTCATAATATCATGGTTGGTCATTTCAGAGAAAACAGAGGCTAGAGGCCCAAAGCTTCGTAGGAGGGGAGACTTTCTGTGGACACCTCCAGGAGCACCTGCTGGGGAAGCTCAGCTACAAACCACATGAAGAGAGTCTGGTGTCTGCACATTGTCTCCTGCAACCAAAGGCCTGTTTCTAAACGTGCCAAATGGCGTGTCTAGAGCTACCTTCGGTTGAAACTTCTTTATCTGCCATGTCCTGGGTCTAGGATGACAGTTACTATTGTGATAAATTAATCTGAATACACATGTTGAAGGAATAAGACGAATGGGGGGGGAAGGGAACTGCCTGGAGAGATTTATAGGTTTTTGGGGCTTTGTATAATTATTCAATTATTTATTTTTTATTATTATTATTTTACATTTTCTGTGGGGCACGGGTGTTTACCAGAGAAAGACTGAGAGATAGAGAGAGAAAGAGAGAAAACAAGCTGCCAGGTCCAGTACTCAAACTGCAGTAGGTCATGTGGAAGTCCGGTGCCTTAACTACCACGCCACCTGCTGGTCTGAAATTTACATTTTATTGTGGCAAATTGTACACAATGTTCAATTTTTTGGGGGGATTCACTGGTAACTCAGGGTTCCATAGAGGAATCGAGGCAGACGGAGCCGCAGGGCTAACACGAAGCTCGACAATGCCAGGCCCACCTGAAGCAGTCCCAGGTTTGTGGCCCAGGACCCCCCGTACATGACGGCACACACAAATGTGCTCGTACTCGGGCTGGCTGACATTGGGGGTGGACTGCAGCATGAAGATGCTGCTGTGGGTTACACATTACTCATTGTCTCAGTTACTCTTTCTTGGTCAAAATAAATAAACTTATAAAAAAAATTCAAAACAAGAAAGTAAGGAAGAAGAAAGAGGAAGGAAGTAAAGAAGGAAGGAGGGAAGGAAAGAAGGAGGAAGGATGAGGAAGAAAAAGAAAGTCTGCTGGCCTGTCCAGTCGGAAGTCCCTGAACAGACTCCATCTCTGGGAAGGTTCTGATCACTGGTCAGAGGTGATAACCTTGCCAGGCTTGCATCTGCACGGGTGTGACCTTAGAAACAACACCACCGGCTTTGCCAGTTTGAGGGACGCACAGAACACCAGCTAGTGAGTTTCAGAAGTGCTGGAGTTCGCAGACAACACGAGTTCTTCTGGCAGTGTCCGTGTAGCCGGAGGAAGTTTTTAAGCAGCAACAACAGCAGTGAATGTCCAGTCCACACATTCTGGGTGGTACTATACATAATTCTTACCTTTTAATCCTATCATAAACCCTATACATTATTAGGATTTCCATTTTGTAGATAGGGAAACCAAGGCCCAAAGTGGGATGTTTTCCTCTAATACCTCTGCTTCCTTTGTACAGAGGACTGTTTCCATTCGGGCTCGTTCTACACCAGAGCTGCAGTATGAACCCACTCGGACGTACCCTCAGCAGTCAGCACTCAGTGATTTCTGCTTCGCCTTCACTGAGGAGCTGTATAAGTTGTGAGAGGGTCGCCAGTGTTTTATTGAAGAATTGAAATTAAACTAATTTAAAAGTTTTAAAATATGCAAACATCTTTTATGAACATGGGATTTTTCTATTTGTTTCCATGCTTCTTACAAACAAAGGTTATCTTTGGTGCTACTTCCATGAGTGGCTGTCAACACCAGATTGTCAAAGCTTTTTGTTCTTCAGTCCTTCGTGGTGGGCCTCTAAATTTTGATCAAAAGGCAACATTTATCTTTGACTTCAAGAGATAAGTTATTTATAGCATTGTCTGGTTGGGGAAACATTGAAGGGAATATGTCATGTCGATAGAACAAATATGATCTCTAAAAAAAAAAGTTTCTTTCATGAGAGTGAGAGAATGAGAAAGCGAGGCCCTCAACAGGTTCTCATGCCATGGACCCCTGGCTGCCCAGCCTTCCACTCAGCTGGGATCATGGGCCTACGTACACCGGCATGTACAAGTTGACTAGGAACCAAATCTACAATCTTTCATATGGATCCAGCCTTCCTGACAATGAATTACAACTGTGCTCCTAAGCAGGTGCATAAATGTGATCTTATCACAGCTAAGTAAAGAGTCTAAGTGTGACAATGATCCAAAGTCAAGGAACAGGCAGCTACTGCTACAGTGTCAGAAATTCTAGAATATTGGCTTGTACGTGTGAACCAAAAAGGTTAAGAACTGACTGAAAATACAATGCTAAAGATAATACGACTTTCATACTATCCTCTCTGTATTTTTTATTTTTCAAGTATAAATTCACCCACCCACTCCTAAACCGAAAGCTCCTTGCAGTCAGGAATTCTGCCTACTTGAGTCTTACTGGTACCATATTTGTTAAAGATAGAGCCAGCTGACAGAAATGGGCCCATTTGCAAAACCTGACACTTAAAATAGGGCCTTTCGATTTACCTGAACCCGATAGGCAAGAGGTTGCTACCAGCTTTGTAAGAATCCTAATACCAACGATGATAAATCTGCCGTGAGGCAGGAAATGGTTCTAATCAAAATACCTGGATACGATTGCTTGGCTTGCCCCTTCACGCCTTGAAAAATGCCTGGAGTTTTCCCTGCTCTTGGGTATCGGCCACTTGTCCTCCTGCAACGTTCTCATTGACTTCTGAGCCCCAAACTCCTATTCCAACTCATGAACCATGACTCACCCCCCAGTACCATGAGATGTTGAAGAAATCTTTCATCATTTGACACTTTAATAAACTCAAGTTGCTCTATAGCCAAAAACAGTTCAGGTAGATCTCATAGAAAGTGGAATTTTCTGTTAAGATTTTATGATGGGAGCTGGGCAGTGGTGCAATGTGAAAACTTGACATGCTGCAAGGCAGACCTAGGTGGGAAGGTTGCCAGTGGGTGTTCAGAGCATACACGGGGCCATGGATACCCATGATCTGGGGCTGACTGAGGCTGAGGGTGGATCGTGATGTCGAGACCCTTTTGGACATGTGATCATATTCTCTCTGTCTCATTCACTCATGGAACAAATAAATAATAATGACAAAAAATGTTACAATGAGACTAGTTCACATAATTTTCAAAGTCTGCTCTAAGTTATTCTTCGTTCCCTAGAAACATTACTCTCAGTAAGTTAGGGTGGGTGCCATAGTGTCTTTCTCAGGTTATGTAGTAAACGACAACAGTCCTAGGTTTTTAGATTTGATATCTGTAATAATAGAGATGGCACTCTGATCACTTGTAGTCTTAGAATCTTTCAATATTTACAAAGATTATACTATTTAACAAATCAATGGCTCCCTGCCCCAATTCCTTAGGCTGGCAAGAATCTGAGGCCATCAAGTACCTCATCTTAGAGATGAGAAAGATGAGCGAGACAGTAACTTGCCCCACGCCAACCGGTTAGTTCTATAATTTGCATTCGAGTCCAGGATTCCAGCTTCTTTTTCTTTCTCTCATACCAGCTACACTTAGGACCATTTAATTCATTGATTTCATTGTCCTGTCTAATCATCAGAAATACATAAGTTAACTGGAAGGTAGACACCAAATAGTTTAGTACCAAATAAGCTAGTAATTATCTTCTTCCAAAAAGTATCACACGTCAATACACTTAAACTCTGTGAAGAGAAATCATGGTATGCAATCGATTATTTGAATATTTTGGACATTTGACATTATAGACTTATGGAGTAGTCATTCCCACAGGGAAATAGCAGTATGAATATTTGGCTCAAATCTCTCTAATTTGTCAACAGGGTAGAAATTACTCCGTGTTGGCATTTGTCAACAGAAAACAAGGTCATTACATTTTAACTATTTCCTATTATTTATATTTTAAATGTCATAACTTTTTAAGAGATGGCTAATATATAGTTATTTCAATGTAAGTACAGTTTGGAAATTAGAAACAATTCATTTAAGTGGGTACCACTCTCAAAAAGGGCTCTCAAAGTCAACCAAAGCTCTTTTTGGGAGACTCTCAAAGACCCTGAGAATTGTTTTCATAAAAAGAAGAATATTTCTCTTTGTAACGTAAAAGAAAGGTTCTTGATTTTGCTATTAAGTGTAAATGTATTCCATATCTGAATATATGACATTCTAGTTCCCATTTAAAGACATGGAGTACAGTTTTGTCTTTTTTCCCCCCCACAAAATGCAATTATGGAGAACAGGAGAGCTTTTGAATGAATTATTTGAAGTAGAAAATCTTAAACATCTTCTTTCAGGGAAAAAGAGCTCTAACACAGGCTGACATAATTCTCAGATTGCTCCAGACCCAAATACACACTATTAATATTGTGTTTTCTTTCTTTCTGCCTCTTTGACCAAGATCACAAATAAATATCCAACATTCTAAAACACATGGGTCTAATTCTGCAAGCTGTAATAATGAAGTCCTTTGAATTATTATAAATGCTTGAACATTAAAAATTCATCAGCAAGGAGAGAGGAGTGCTTTCTATTTGTGGCATTCTGAATTTAAACACAACCCGCTAAGAATGGCTGATTGTCCCAGGGAAGCGCGGCTGACAGCCGTCAGCAGGTCCGTGGAAACGGTGTATGGAAAAGGTAATAAGAGCTTCAGGAGTATATTTCAGCCCATATAATAAAGTAATTGTGAAAGTGTAATTGCACTCTGGTTCCATGCCATATTAGGGTAAGGAATGAGATGGGAAGAAAATAGGAGATTCTCAGAATTATTTTGTAAGCAATTTCTGCAACAACTGGCTCCCAGAATATGCAGAATTTCTCAGAAAAATAATTTTAAAATACCCAGTGGCGTTTACCTTTTGAAATCCATTATGATGCACCTGAACAAAAGGAATTGTCTGCAATCGATTATGTTGCAATTCTAAAAATATCCTGAACTTATGAACAACTTTAAAGACAAAAATAGTATTGAAGAACGTTGAACAACCAATTTCAGCCCATGAGAGCACTAAAGAAAAATAAAAAAGAGTTGGGCATAAACCCCATTGTTTATTTTTGAATGATACCTAGTTCAAATTTCCCAAGATTTAAATATTTGCACGAGTAGAATTTCAACTTTTAAAAATTCATTCCTTTGGCTACTTCATCAACAATCACTATTGGCTCAAGTTACCAAGTTCCCCCCCCGACTCCGTGGGCTATCAGTTGCTCTCATAACAAGACTTAAGAAAGCGCTGGGAAGGCTGGTTCTACTCTCAGCCATATAGTCTAGACTAAAGGGGAGTAAAAGGGGCAGGAAAGGAAAACGCCTGGACCAGCACAGGGATATTCAAGAGCCTAACAGTAATGGTGTTTAGGTCAAAGGTTAAAGCATCTCAGTCCACCCATTGTTAATCAATAAGGTTTATGAGTGAGACAGACAGACAGACAGAAGCTCCAATAGGGTTGACGCTGTGACTGAGCTCGGCTCAGTCAGCGCATGCGCACCTAATACACGGAGTGGAGCGTAGAGGTGGAGGTTATCTCTGGACTTGAACTGGGAACCTTTCCAGGTGAAACTGCCTCATAGAGCGTCAAGTTTTTCTGCTGCACCACCAGCTGGCCTCTGTCTCCACAACTTTCACACAGCTTCTAGGCCACAGGAGTCGCTCAGAAAATGTGTAATAAATCAGTTAACCAACTTTCACAAATGCCATACTGCCTGAAGCCGGGTCCATACAACTTTGTGGAACACGCTCCAAAACCCATGTAAAAATAGGCTACAAAATCGGGTACAAGGAGTCCGCCTCTTTGTCATTAACTTTTGTTCCATTTTTATGAGACCCCATAAATAAATGTACACACACCGCAGCCAAATACCAAAAGGCTTTGAAAAGTTCATGGAAAGTGCATACTATGAAAAAGCTATGCAGAGATTTTAGATTTTTTCCCTAAAAATAAACTTGTACTTTAATTCCATTTTCCACACACTTTTATTATTTTTTTAATTATTTTTTGAGAGTTTTTTTTTTTTTTTTTTTTTTTGCTATAGGGCATGTGCACTCACCAGAGAGACAGAAAATGAGAAATCACTCCCTTGGGGTGATGGCCATGCTGCAATCCCTGCTCCTCTCCAGATTTCGGGCACGTACACACGCACCCAGTGTGGTTTTAAGTGGCTGGGTCTGGGACTTGTGGTCGACTACGTGGGAGTCCAGCGACGTGACCATTACACCATCTGCTGGTCCCTTCCCACATTCTTTTGACGCCCCCTTATACCGTGTTTATTGCCCTAGCCTGCCAGTGTAGATGAAACTCCAAAATATGCTAAGCATCAGAAAATTACCTTGATTTGGGTAAAGCCAAAATCAAAAATGCTCATCTGCCTAAAGCAAGTTTCTAGAATAAAAAAACATTTCCTTGTTACTGAGAGGGAATATCCATTATTTAAATTTGCTGTTTATAAAAACTCATTTTAAAACAGATTAGGCTTAAATGAGGTAAAGGGGGAACCAAAAACAAAAACAAACGCACCCCTGATGTAGAGGTGTGTGGTGGATATGGAGCAGATGGGCAGCGGTCAGGAAATCCACCCGCACATGCCTCTCATCTCGACACGCCGCAGCCTAGCCAGAGCTACCCAAGACAGGCGAGTGCACCGAAGGGGGGCCTAGTGATGAAGGCGAAGATGTTAGAGAATAACTGCTGAAAACAGACGCCCACTGTGGGCAGGCAACGAGGCACGGGAGGGCATCCAAGGAAACAATTCAAAGGACTCTTGAACATAGTGGCAATCATCTCACAAATGTCTACCTGTGGTGGAAGGGTGGGCACCAAGGAGAGTGGAATCCAGCCCTGGCCAGGAGTTAGGTTACAAGCCTCACTCTGTCCTACCCTTCTCCCTCTTCCATCCCCAGACTACCACCACAATCATGATTTCTTCATGACCTTTCCCTTTCCTTGGACTTCCCAAATTCTTCTCTGGTTAGGTTTATAGGAACTCCGAGCGGTATGACACCGCAGTGCCTCCCTTCTTCATTACCAAGCCTCGGCTGTGCCCATAACCAAGGATCTTTCTCTCCTCTCGACGGAGGATATCTGACTTCCTCCCTCTTTGGCGTCGTCCCCCTTCTAAACAGAACGTTACTTTGCCCAGCACCAGCAGTTATGAACGCTAGCTACAAAAACTCCTGGGTTAAACTAAGATCGAGTACTTGGTTAAGGTTTCTTTACATCACAAGTAGGGAAATTAATGAAAATCAGGGAAAAGAACTAAGGTGCACAGAGAATATTTCATTCTCTATGGGAGAGATGACCCAACAAAAGGAACTCTTGATGGTCTCTAATCCCTTTCTTAATAAGGACACAAGGCCATTAAGTTACTTCATTCTCTTCCACACATTCCCTCCAAGAGCAAAGGCAAGAGGCCCAGACAGTCGAACTCCAGGATCATATGAACTGTCTCCCTGGAACGGAGAGCTGACTCACTTTTTTGGTGATTTAAAGTATGATTACATGAAAACAGACATGGGTGGATTACGGAATTTAACATAAAATCCATGGATATCTGAAAGATGAAACATGAGCTTTCAAAGACCTAAGTAGATTGCAGAGGCATTTCTGGCTTTTCCTTTCAGCCCCCCGGGCCGTAAATTCCCTCCCATTCATTAGGGAACTTCAACAGAAAAGGCTGAGATCTTCAACATATGGATACTAGATGGTGGTGAGAGTCCTTCCAAAGAGCCGACAGAGGCCCAGCCACTGTGGTGCCAAGTAAGAGGGCGCCACTAGATGATACTGGAGCCATGTCAGAAGGCCTGGAGTTCAGATCCCAGGTTGACCTGAACACCTGACACACCCTCAAAGATCCTGTGATGGTGGATTGGCCGGCTGGAGGGTGGGGTGAGGAGGCCATACCAAGGTCCTTCTCCTTCGTCTCTCCCTTGAAACCAATAAACTCGAAACCAGAAACCTGCTGATATGTCTGGACACTTTGGTATAGTCCCCAAATTTACTAGTAACTGCATGTGTTCATCACTGAGGAAGAAATTTCAGGAGAGCAGTTACTTAAAAACTTCAGTAAATATTGAACCACAATGAATAGTCTACTATTACGTAATAAAGACTATACATAAAGTATTCATATGAATGCTAATGACTGTGATTATCAATTTCCTTACAGACTGTAGCCGTGGGCTGCAAGAAGTGAGATTTTAATGTAACTCGACCTCTTGGTTAAAGTTTAAAACCTAAAAGGCTTTCCTTCATCTATCATTTGACAAGTTATCAAAAAATAGATCAACATCGAATTGTTCACATTATCATAGGATTCCCCAGAAAACTCCTCTGTGATCTGTTCTTATGAAGGATGAACAGCCCACTAACCATAAGCAATATGAATTCCATCCCAGCTTCCCCCAGCATGTTCTCTATAATGGCAACAGTCGGGTTCTTTGCACAGAGACCAGCTCTTTCCACTTCGCCCCTCGTTGCTCCCACTGGCCAGCCCAGCTCCCTTTGTAACCAGCTCCTCCTCTTTGGAGATACCGCAATCTCACCCCAGGCCTGTTCTACCCACAGAGAATTCCTCCTTTTTCACTAGAGACAAACTTTTTACAAGTGAATCATCCGTGTTGACATGGTTCTTGTTGATTTAGAATTTTGTTTTTCATTATAGTTCCATTTTTGCTCTGACTAGGAGGGAGCAAGAAACAAATAGAAATGTTTAATTAGTGTTTAATTAATACCGAGGCCAAGAACTATGCTTGTTCCTGACTACAATGTTGTACTTTACTACTAATAACTCGATACTTCTTAAGTTGCCTCATATCATTTTGAAAAGAGGTGGGAAGTCTAAAGAATAATATAAAAAACTAGAGTAACTTCCCCCTTCCTTGCTGCCTAGTTATTAAAACCAACTGAATTGTCACCTCTTGCAGGAAGCAACAGGGATTCCTCCAACTTCATCACTTTCTATGTACCTCTAGCACTTTGACAACAGACTTCAGATCACACCAAGGATGCTATAGCTACATTACGGTTATTTGTATTCCTCTCTTGATTCTCCACAGAGAGGTAGGGTTATTCCTGTGTCTTTCCCTGCCCCCTTAACCCTGGGCATAAGTCTCTGGCCCCAGGTGGTGTTCAGTAAATGCTTTTCAATTTCCAAAAATGAATGAAGTATGTCGTATTAACAAAGTCTAAAGCTTCTTAACAAGTACATTCCAAATAAAAACGTGTACTCCTTAAGCTAAAATATTCTCATTTCATCCCTGTGCAAATATTTGTATGGGAACTGCATTCGAGCTACCTGAAAATAAGAAGTCAGAATGGAAACAGTGACACAGCCTCAAGTGAGGCAACCGAAATAGGAACTACTCTAATGCTTTTACTGAAATGTTCTCTGCTTGATAAAGTTCATTACCAGAATATCATCTTTAAAAGTGAAATGCATTCAGCTGAGCACTGTTTTTCATTTTGCAAATAGATTTTTTTTCTTGCCTGAGTTCTCAGTAGAAAATACAAAATAGTCTTCCATAACATTAGAAAAATGTCACCCTATACAGATAGCTGACTTCTGAAAATGAAGTCGATTTGTTTCCTTTGCATTTGAAGGTACAGAAATGCCTCCACACAGCGACCACCTACCATACCCAGACTGGTCATGTCCTCAAACGTGGTGAGATACCATTCCAGAGCCCAGAACAAAGTTAAGTCCCTGCGGGATAGCCTAAGGCTATAAAGTCACCAACCTTCCAATGGCACCCTACTTATTACCATGACCACATTGCGAATGACCCTGGGGACCGGCAGTTGGCTCAGTAATTATGTCACTGGACTCCCAAATAGCCAACTGTGGTTCGAGGCCCAGACTCACACTGGGCGTGTGTGCATGTGTGCCCAAAATCCCGAGAGGAGAATGGAGAAAGGATTGTGGTGTGGCCATCTCCCTGGAAAGTGACTTCTCGCCTTCTCTCTCTCTCTCTCTCTTTCTGTCTCTCTGGCAAGCACACACACCCTATAGCAAAAATCACTCTTAAAAAAAAAAAAAAGGAAATGACCCTGACACTAATCTTTTTCTACCCCTTCAAAACTACACAGAAAAGTGACTATAGGCTAAATATACAATCCAAGTGCCAAATTTTCACATCACATCTCATAATAAAATGATTACAGTATATTTGCTATGATTTTAAAAATGTTTCTGCATGAATACGTTTTTGATCAGTCTGAGGTTATTGTAGCTGAAGCCAACAAAAAGTTTGACTCCACTTTAAAATCTCACGTGACTTGGGTTTTAGTCATCTCGGTAGGATAAACTGCAGACAGCACACTGCACCTTGGCAGAGAAGTGATGGCGCGAAGGAATTTCTGACCTTCTCAGTGATCGACCATGAATTTTTCTCAGAAATGAATACACATCTATTAATTAACGTCATTTTACAATAAGCATTGTACCCTTGTTATTTTTTATCAAAATTCAGACAGAATTTTATGAATCTTTCACTTCTTGGAAACAACTCCCTCTCCCCACCCCCACCCTCCGATGTCTCCTCTAAACACTCCAAGTTATAGGAAGGCAATTGACTTCAGTGAACTTTTCCTCTGGCTTACATTTCTTTCTTTCTTTTCAAAGTACTCTTTAGGGGGAAAAAAAAAATAGAGAAAGATAAACACACTTCGTATAACAAGTGCCCTAAGAAAAAAATATGTTCTGGCAGACTTTTCTCAACTTGTAACCGAAGAGAAATTTACATCATCCAAGTATATTATAAGTGGAGAGAGTAAAAGAGAAAAAAGTCTCGAAATAGATTTTTGTTCCACTTTCAAACTCCGAGGCGAAGGGCACACAAGTGTTTCACTTCAGAAATGAATAACGGATGACTCGAGTACACACACACCTTTCTCTTTTTGGAAAAACTGCACATAAAAGAGCGTTTTTTGGCACGGCTGACCGACAGAGATATGGAGCTAAGCAGAGTCATGAATTCACTCACTCTGATATGCACACATGATACGCAATTAAAATCTCCATTCACATTCCTGCCGGCTTGTCAATCACCAGGAAAGCCTTTTTGACAACATTCAGCGAAGCGTACCAACTAACCGCTCAACAGGAACTTAAACAGTAACAGCTTTTGTTACTAGCAAGAACGAATTTTTTTTTTAACCAAGATTGGGTTCAGTTTCTAAGAAATCATTATGCTCTGAATTTTAGAGCCTTTCATTAAAAATGAAAATGTGTCAAAAAGATTTTGTATGAAAAGCTGTGTGATGTCATCCCTAGAAAACATGAGATATGTAAAAAATTCTAACCTTTAAAAGGGAGGGGGGGGGTGGCGGTGAGGGGGGATCTTTTCGACTTTTTCCTGTTTAGAACAATGAACAATGATCTTATAAAGTGGTTTGCTGGGAGGAAACGTGACGCCTCTAATTTATTCTGAAGTTTTTTGCTAGGATTTTAAAACTTTCAAAATAGATCGGGACTCGAAACTCGCTTGAAAAGTGACTTAACCAGTTTCTAACCCAATGGGAAAGTGACTTTTTTAATCACGAGAAGAGTATGTAGCATGTTAGAAATACTGCATGCATCAAACCTTTCAATTTATGGAGCGCTATAGAAAATATTATGCACATAAATTCTTTCCAGATGAACCCAGAAGGTACTCTGCTCATAACTTAGTTTCTGTTGAGCATCTAATCAAAGACTGTGCTCTTCATAATAGCGTATTAGTGTGCTTTAAAGCCATAAATCCATAAAAACAGGGCCCAGGAAAATTGAATATAGGATGCTTGTTAATCTGCTGCTGTGTCTGTTTTGAGCAAGTAACCTTGGATTACAAATTTGAAACAAGTTAATACTATCAGCTCTTGAAATATTTGTCATCTTACTTCTCAAGCGCTGTAACCGAGAGAGCAGATGCATCCTGACCATTAACAGTCATGACAAATTGCCTTGCTAATGAACATCGCGCACTGAAAGTGCCATAACTGATTAAACTACAATTTCCCACCACCAGATAGAGGGAGAGTCCGGACTCCAGCAGTGGGTGACTGTGATATTCTGCCAGCAGGCCTTCGGGGCACAGTGCAAAATTGAGCAAAACACTCCAAATTCCGTACGAACATATTCTGCAAGCCTCTGTGTATACAACAGGTTTTTAAAGCACATTAGATGAAACAGCTTAGGTTATAGCTGATGAGTCATGAGAAATAGATGTGTTTTAACTAGTTGGGATCCTGGCAAGTATGTGTTAACGAATACTCTCTGAGGCGGCCTTTTCTCTCTTCTTTCCTTTCCCCGCCCCCAAAAACATTGCGTGTGCTTTGCATTTCACATAAAATCTTTCTTTTGTCATTCCTTTGTTGGTGCAAAATTGGCAGCAGTTCAAATTCAAAGAACTCCTATTCATTTACTGACCAATGTCATTCTAGTTCACATCAGCCAGAGAGCTAAGCTCTAAAAAACATAAAAGACTTGCTTCACCACTGAGGAGTAATGTGTACATTTTTACAGAGCTTAAACCTTAATGCTTTCCCTGAAACTAACAATACAGTATATCTTATCATTCCTTTTTCACAAGCAGGCAGCTGCTGAAACGCTTGCCACTTCAAAATATCAATTGCTTGCCAGAGTTGTCCTCAACACACCCTGTCAAACTCATGTATATTGTGCAGTGAAAATGGTGCAGGGCTGAAAGCTAGAAATTGTGTCAAATTCTGCTGTAAGGGTATGATGTGCAAAGAACAATGTATGACAACCGTAGAGACGACAAACAATGGCACTGGAGCCAGGGACTTCATAGATCACAACTGCGCCTGTACATATTTTATTGGAGGCATTACATATTTAAAGCATGACAAATGTACCATTGTACGTTATGTGCTGCACAAGTGGAAGCTCCTCCTACTCCTTCGCCTTTTGCATTTCTCTTGTTGATGGAAACAGAGTTGAGTTGCGTTTCTTTTTCCTCGCTTAGAACATGTAAGCTCCCCAAATCATAAAGGAAAAGAAACGCACACACCCCAGGTTATCGAAATGAGTAAGAGAAAACAGAAGACAATAATACAAGATGAGAAAATGAGATCTTGTTCACTTAATATGTGGGCTTCTCTCTGAGGACACAGACGCCAGGATTATCTTCAACAGTCACCGAGGGTATGAAGAAAACTGCACGATCACTGTGCCTATAAATTGTTGTCTACCTAATTTTAATGCAGATAAGTGCTGGCTTATTGATTTGCAAGATTTTCAAGCAAAATGGAAATCCCACGTGAATATGTTCTTTGTGTGCAGAAAATATGGCTTAAGAAGCTTTTACTATTATTGCTTTCCTATGCCAAAAGAACAATTAAGAAAATAATATTTCACTACTGTATCAGGTCTATAAACTAATGCTGATTAATATCTGTTTAGAGGCTAAATAGCCCTTCCCACTTTCCGATGCATTCTGTTTACTTTCAGTGATTCTGGATATTGAAAAGTTGCTTTTCTTCTGGACATTTCCTTACGTAACATGGAAAATCTGAACAGTCTCACTTGGGTACACACCTGTCTAATTAGAAAGGGGCTCCTGGCTACCCCAACCCGACACTAATTCAGTCACTAGCTGTGGAAATGGAAACATGTTTATGGCAGAAGATTAGTACGAATGTACATTAATCTCTTCCAGGACCTAGCTTAGGTTACAAAACCTTTATCACACAAGTAGCTTGGAGCAGAATGAACTGACTAGAGGCTGAGGAAAATGAACAGATAGGTTTCGAAGGTGTTAACAAATATTTTGGAAAGAGACTAGGTGGTTTAGGTGCTTAGAGGTGCTGACCTTTGCTGTGTTCATTAGCGGACAATGATGCATTGTTAACACGCAGCAGCTGTACCTGAACTCCTGCCATGAATATAATAGCCTTTTATAGCCATCAGGGGAGTGAGGTAGGAGGCCTTTATTAACCACTAGACATGATTAGCACATTACGAGAACTTTAGTAGGCAAATTATCTCTTATTGAAATATAATGCTGCTTATAACTAACGGTAAACATGATTTTTAAAACTTCCCAGTGAAAAAACTCCAGTGGTTTGCGACCATTTGGCTCATTATTGGCGGGTGATAGAGGACAAAAAAAAAAAACAAAAACCAAAAACGTGTTCTACTGTGGGACGTCCTTCCAGGAGCTGAATCTCAAAAGGCAGATTGTGTCACAGAAGGCTGACTTTAAAATTATTTAGCATCACAAGTTCAGGAATGTTAGCATACATGCAAACTTTCTCTCCCTAATTAAGTAAAACTGTTCACGAACTAGAAAAGCTGCTTGGGGATTTTTTCTTCCTTTTTATTTCTTTAAGTAGTTCTTAAAAGATTAGTTTTGCAGTAAAATTTGGAGAGTTACCTTGAAAAATAACAGCATAATTTATTTCAAAAAGCTTAATTTTGGGAGAGGACAGATTATCCCATTAGCCTTAGTAAGTGAACACAGAGCTGAGAGTCCATTATGAACAGTCTTTTATGCCCGGGCAGAAAGTCATTAACATAAAATAAATCATTAGCTTTGATATTAAGCGTCTCCTATCTGCAGGTTCCATGATGAATGTTCATGCCCACATCTGCCAAATGATAAAATATACTTTTGGTTGAAAGGTTACCCTTCCTCTTTATTATTAACACTTCTCTTTATACAATTGTTCCTGGCATTTTAGGCTGCGGAGGGAAGGAAGAACTGTTGCGTAAAGGGGTATGGAGATGCCTGAACACTTTACCCATCGTTTTCTCAATTAACCATTGAAGTGAGAGAAAAGGCGTACAGAATCGGGCAGGACACAGGTACTCCTCCAAGGTAAATGGACTACCTTCGGCCCAGCCCGACGTCCATTCCTCCTGCATATTTCCTCTCACACCTCTGACCCACAAATCAGAAGGAGGCCCCCAGATGCAAGCTTGTTTCCCTGCAGTCCCTCTTCCCAAGTTATTCTCAACTTCTATCTCATCTTCTTACAGAGCACAACAGGCAGCAGCCCCCCACCTCCACCCCAAGGGCATCTCTCTTTGGGTGCACTGACTCTGAATGTGGGGAGGGGAAGAAAGGCCCCGGGGGGACTTATCAACATGGGGGGGGATTACAGACTATGTACACATGCATACCCCACTTCCCCAGATTCACCTATGGCCCTCCAGAGAGGTTATCTCTTTCACTCCCTTCCTGAAAGAGTCACCAGTCTACAGCTTTTGAAAACACTTTCATTCCACTAGGGGCCAGAAATAACAGGAATGGGCTGAGAGTACAGTATTTTGCTAAGGTCTACCATTCTCTGGGCTTTTGAACATCTTTTAGCACAGGATGTCAAAATAATCTACTTCTGTTGACTCCCTAATTCTCCTAAGGCTTCCTTGATACAGATACGAATTATTTTCTCTCCTGGATACAAGGGAGACCAGGGGATGAGTGGATTAAAGGTTTTAGTGTCAGAACATTTATCAGACACAGAACAAAGTCAGGCTTCTCCAGAGAATGGGAAACAGAGGGAGGGAATCATACCCTCTCCTGGTTAGGTTGATTTTACCTAGGGAGTATGTCAACACAGGTTTAAGGGCATTTGGTTTCTACCTCAAATCTTTAATGGAAAAAGTTGTCTTTCTTGAGAAGAGTGTGTATTTTTCTTCAGAAAGATCTGGGTCTTTAGATTTATTCAGTTGTTTTATTATCATTATTATTAGTAGTAGTATTGTGTGAGAGAGACAGAAAGGGAGGGAAAGGGAGAAAGCCACCCTGGGGGAAGGTCACACGGCAGTCCCTTCTCCTCCACTGTCCTCTCAGGAGTGGAGACATGCACTCACGTGTGCCCACAGGCCTCTCAAACTTCTTGGTCTATGACTCCAACCGCACAGTGGGTCAGATGTGACCCAGCCTCCCTAACCACCATGCCATAGGCTGGCTTCATCTTACTCAGATTTAACATATTCAATTAAAGCCCCAGCACTCCTGTGAGATATATAGGGTTGTCAGGAAATTTATGATGACATTTTTGCATAGAAAAATATGTCATGACTTTCCCGACAACCTAAAAGTAAGTTTCTTTTCTTTCATTTTTTTCTTTATTCCCTTCTTTCTTTTGCTTCTTCTCTCTCTTTCTCGATCTCTTTCTTTTTTTAGAGTTATTTTGCTATAAGGCATGTGCATGCATAAGAAAGACAGAGAGAGACAGAGAGACAGAAAGCGAGAAATCACCCCCCAGGGGGGATGGCCACGCCACAATCTCTTCTCCATTCTCCTCTTGGGATCTTGGGCACGCCCGCACACAAACCTGGCGTGAATTTTAAACCACTGGGCCCAGTACTTGAACAGCGTTCAACTACATGGGAGTCCCGTGACATACACATTACACCATCCACTGGTCCTTATAACAAGTTTCTTAAAAGGGAGGGGAAGTCAGGCATCTACAGTAGCAGATGGAGGCTGCCATTAAGGATCCGTTCTCATGCATTTCTAACCAGAAATAGACCTGGAACCCTGAGAAACACACGTGTGTGCACACACACACACACAAACACATGCGCACACACACCCACCAGTTTCTCTGGCAGGTAACCCTCAGCAATAAGTGCGATTTTTTTCAGGCATTTTATACAGAAGGGGATCCTCCCTGTTGTGGATCAGATAGGAGGAAGGGTAAGCCACGTGGTAACTCAAAAGTTGTATTTTCTTGAGAGACTGACAGTGGTGCATGGTAAGATGTGAGGATCTGTGCAGCCATCCCTTATGGCAAAGTCCCAGGTTCACGTCCGAGGACCTCCCTGAGTAGACCAAGCTTGTGTGATGTCCACAGTCCCGGACTGGCCCAGGTGGAAGATCACAGCATCGAGGCCCAGTTTGGGGTGCTGTCACTCTCTCTGTTCTTCTTTCCCCCTCACTCTTTTCTGCCTCTCTCACTTCCTGAAGAAATAAGGAATAAACTTCTAAAAAGTACATTAAAATGTATTAGCTATTGGCAAAGCTTCCATCAACCAATCACAGCCTTTGTTTAGCTGATCAGGAATCCTTTCAAGATAGCTTCATAAAAGCACTGAACTCCGGAATACAAAACAGAAAATTCTTGGCTAAAGCGGAGCTATTTAAAACTCCCAAGGGAAAAAATGGACAAATAGAAAACCATTAAGGGAACCAGCAGTTAGCGTAATGGCTATGTCTCTGGACTCCCAAGTAGTCGACCACAGTTCAAGTCCCGGACCTGGTGGCTTAAAACTCACGCAGGGCGCTTGTGTGTGCGTGCCCAAGATCCTGAGAGGAGAATGGAGGAGAAGGGATTGTGGCGTGACCATTCCCCCTGGGGGGTGATTTCTCGCTTTCTGTCTCTGTCTCTCTCTGTCTGTCTGGCAAGTGCACGCGCCCTATAGTGAAAACCTCTCCAAAAAAAAAGAAAAGAAAACCATTAATAGTGGCCCTAGTTTTATGACCTTTGGACTTTACATATGTATCGATGATGTTTTCTAGGGAGTAAAATGGAAATTTGAAGGTAGCTTTTTCAAGGTAATTTTCAAACTTTCATCAAGGAAAGCAAACTCCATGTAGATCAGACTAAGGAAGTCTGGGGAAATACTGTGTTATACCCCCTGTCGTGAAAGAGCGGGGGGTTTCTCTCTGGCGTGATCCCCTTTCTCTCGTCTTTTCTGCTATACCGTCAACATCCAAGTGCAGAGCAATAGAACGTTCCCATTTCCAAAATGAATGCTGTGAGGAGAAACATGTTACAACCAGGAAAAGCTCATTCAGGTTAATGTGAATTCCATGTCTCCAAGTATTATGGAAGAACTGCTATAATTAACAGTCTGTTGGCACTTCCATTACAAACCACATTTCTAAGCAGTTTATAACTCAACTGTTTTTAATGAGAAATTGCTCTTCAGGATGAAACTTGGCATGAACAGTTTACAACAAAAAAATTCCCAGATTCATTAGGGCAGATGTAAGCTGTATTATCTTGGCACTCCCGTCTCCTAGTGGACCGTCCATTGCGCTAGCAACCAAGCAAGACCACAAGAAAAGACCAATTGAAAGTATATCAGTAACTCAAAGGGGAGGATGAGAGAGAAAAAGGCATCTTTGAAGTTAGTAAAAACTAACACCTTGAGTAAACAATCATCTTAAACCAGGAAAGCTTTGAATGTTTAGATGCTTCAAATGGAAGCTTCCTGCTGGCAAGAACGATGGCCACAGTATTGATTTGTCTTTTTTAAATAACTATTTATTTCATTTTATTATTATCATTTTAGAGAGAGATTTTTGCTGTAGGAGTGTGTGCTCACCAGAGAGACAGAGAGAGACAGTAGGACAGAAAGCGAGAGAAACCAACCCCCAGGGTGGATGGCCACTCCACAATCCCTTCTCTTCCATTCTTTTCTTGGGATTTTCAAGTCATCAGGTCCAGGACTCAAACCACAGTTGACCATGTGGGAGTCCAACAATGTAAACGCCACACCATCTACTGGTCCATATCATTATTATTTTAATTCACCAGAGAGAGACAGAGAGGGAAAATGAGAAAGCAAGCCTCCAGGTCCAGGACTTGAACCATGGTCGGCCATGTGGGAGTCCAGTGCCTTAACCACCGTGCTACCTGCTGGCCCCACCACATTATTTAATAACTATGTTATGCTACAATCTGGTTTTCTCCTAAAGGTATAAATTTTAGAATCTTGGATTTGAGTGTATAGAAGAAAATAAATTTTATTCGAGGGGCCAGAGGTGGTATAGTAGTTATATAACTGGACTTACATAGAAAGCTTCCAGCTTTGTGTTCAGTACATGCCCATGATCCTGGCTGGCTGAGGATGAGTGTGGAGAGTGGTGTGGAGACCATGCTGGGGGTGGCTGTCTCTGTCTCTGTCTCTCATGGAAGACATAAATCAATTAAAGACAAACAAACAAAAAGTTTAGCCCAGTTGCTGTGATGCAGCGGTAATGTAGTGTCCTGCAAAGCTGAAAATCACCAGGCCAACCACAAGTTCAGGTCCCTAGATGGCCCTGAAAACACTCAGTGTGTGCAAGGATCCACAGCATCCTGAGGAACTAGGAGGCTAGGGAAAAGGGAGGGAGGTGCAAGGAGACCCTGTCAAAGCTTTTCTCTCTCTCTCTCTCTCTCCCTCCCTCCCTCCTTCCCATATACATGCACATTCTATTACAAAATCAAAATAAATAAATAAGTAGTTTTATTCTAAACAATTGATAGCATTTTTTTAAAGTTATTGTTAATAGCATTTAATCAATTCAT
>NW_006159504.1:343212-345712 GCF_000334495.1 Tupaia belangeri chinensis | reverse complement strand
TCCTTAATCCTCTTGTAGTCACATCATTTAAAAAACAAACATATTTAGATATTAGTTGAGTTTTTCTAACTAAGCAAAATATGAAAATGTCCCTTAATATCATCATTCAGTAAACGGTGAGAACACGAAATCACATATGCTGCGTTAAAAATAACATCAGATCTCTCCAAAGTTCATAACTATATATTTTTTGCATTGACATTTAAACTGGAATTGTGACACAGAAAGATCCCACAAAATCAAGACAGCTGCATTTGAGGGTTTTGTATTATATCTGATTTAGTGGCCAAAACCATGATTGGTTTATGCTCTCTCTTACCTATACATTTATTTAAAACATATTTAAAGACCTTGGAATTTGTGGCAAGTGCCAGCTAATAAAACTCCCAAAGGAGTTTTGCTTATACAATAATGATGTACAAAGTATCAACTAGGAATTTCCCAGAGTCCTAGAACTTAGGGATGCTGAGGAACTAATCAAGCATGATGCTCTAAATTGCTTAAAACCCTCCCCTTCCTCTCCGCCCTCCGCTCCCCTTCCTCCTCCCATCCTTTTTCTTTTTCTTACATTTATTAATGAAAATAAGAAGAATGACTTTATCTCACTATGCTGGCAAACCCTGCATTTCAGATCGGATGACTATTATCACATTAAAGCACAATACAGAATACATTCTCAATAGGAAAACAAGCGCAAAGGAGATTTTGCGGACAATCATCAATCTTGTTTTTCTCACAACTTATCGAATGTCTCGTGTCTGTCCTGACATTTTCCAGCAGAGTTTATTCCAAATGGGCCCTTCCTCCAGCGTTTATATGGGGAGAATAGACACTGAGTTTCCTCATTTCAATGACAAAAGCTCAATATTCCAAATGTCCATTCTTCCCTACTTTATATCTAGCTAGTACTAAGCATGGGTTTGTGTTTGGGACTTCCCTGTTTCTAAATCAATCAAAGAAAGACTCAGGACATGATTCCACAAAAGCAGCCACTCAGAACAGTGAAGCCCATTATTTCCCTCCCGGTGCTGGGGAAGGTCAGCCTCCCTGTCATTAGCCATGTCATAACATAATCGTATTACTACTCCTCATGTGGGCAGATACTGAGCAATAACTGCACACATCGCATCAGTGTAAAAATGAAAAAGTGCCACTTCTTTGTCCTGTTTTAGCATAAAATCAGTGAAAACAATCTTTAGAAATGACAGTGCACCAAGAAACTGAAAGGAACTGTTATTACTCTGTAGGTATATGTTTAAACTGATGATCTGACATCTTCAAGTAGAACAAAAAAACAGGACCATAGTTTACTACGGGAACTCCAATTGTGAACTCATTTAATCCAGTTGCGTTTGGTAGCATTCAGTTCAATCAAGGGATACAATGTTACTTAAAATAGTCTAATTAGCTGAAACTCCACTCCAGCCCCCCTCTTACAGCCTCTGAAATACAACCATGCTTTAAGTTGCAAGAGCTGAACCCTGTTCCCTCCAGCCTACACGTTTCTGGCCAGTCTGAGCCCCACTGCTCTTTCAAAGGCTGACCTACATACAACGACATGCCATCCATTCTGGCTGCTTGTGTGGGAGATGCCTCGCCTTAACCAACGCCACTCGCATTGTTCCCGCCGCCATGGGCTACGTGAAAATGGAAGCCAGTTTGCATAGTGACATGTTCCTAATGTAAAGTGCTCTTCCAATTAGAGCAGCACTAGATTTAAACTGTGTCCAAAATTGCCTCCTACGGAGTTTATTAACTGAAAAATGCAAGCAGTGTTTTGGCAATCTACAGAGAAGCAGCAAAGCAAAACAATCCCAGTTTAGTTTAGAAAAGCTTCAGGAAGAAGATATTCATTTTCTCGATTAGGGTCTCTCCTGACATTGAAAAAAAAAAAGTCCCTGGAAAACTACAGTTACAGATGTCTCATGCTAATGCACTGGGGGGGTGAGGGGGGAGTTAGCACACTAACTTTAAATAGTAGAGTGCTGACAGCTTTAAAATAAAGATCATTAGTAAAATATGATCTTATCACCCTATTAAAAACAAATAACCTGACAAAGTGACTGTTATTTGTAACAAACTACATTTTCATCATGCCTCTGAAGGAGACAAGGTTAACTTTGCAGTCTTGTCTCTGGGGAAACTCTGATCCAACTTGTTTTCACTACAAGTAGATATGGATTTCTTTTTTTTACATCTCCCAAACTTCTGCCTTTCTTCCACATTCCTGCAAATTCGCTTGAGTCATCCCCCCCAAAATGCACACTAGTTCATAACACAGTCTAGGCAACTCTAAGAGTGGAGCTGGACAGAAATTTTGTACCAGTGCTTGTCGTGACGGAGTAGAAAACACAAGTGCCTGGGCTTTGTGAGGCCTACGAACCCTGTTCTACACACACATCATCAGGGACTCCGGACAAATAGATCTGATGGGCTGCTGCTACCCAGAGATGCTCAGGTTAGGCCGCCCTGAAGAAACACCTCCATGAAGTCTTTCCCT
>NW_006159504.1:341167-343202 GCF_000334495.1 Tupaia belangeri chinensis | reverse complement strand
GGGTCTCATGACTTTGCATTTTTAAAAATCCTTTATTCCCCGGATAAGTTAAACAGAGCACTGGCAACTAGTCTATAGAAAGGACGGCTGATTTGCATTTAAAAAGAACAGTTTGCTCCTGATACAGAGGGTGGCTTAAAAGGAACTTCAGTGAGCTAGTCAAAGAAATGCTGAAGACTTTCTAAATTACTTAAAGCACTTAATTGGAAAATGATTTAATATATTGAAGTAATTCCTGATTTTCCAAAGCATTTCACTTTTAAATTACATCGGCCCCTACGAGGAAAATGGGTGTCCAAGTCATCATCTTCTTGGGGGAGCCTGCAATTCCTCATAAATTCGGTGAGCTGTGTGTCCAGTTTCCCCGCCAAAATGATTCTGACCTCCTGGTTCTGTCACCACTGTGGACTGTCTTTACTTTCTAAAATAGAACTGCTACTTTTTTTAAAAAAACTTAATATCCACACCACAAGCAAACTAAAATGTAACAAACACAATATTTGCGTTTGAAGGCAAAAATGATTTTTGATGCAAAGAACTGTGTTACAGCAAATAAAACTTGACATCAACTCCTCTGCGCTGGTCCAAGTTCCCCGTACCTTTCATCTGGCTCCTAGCTCAAGGGCTCCCTGCGTGAGGAAAGCCTTTCTGCCTAGCCCGAGAGTCATTCCCCTCTTCCCTAACTTGCCTGACACCACGGGCACAACAGCTCAGCCCTTTCAGCGTGTTTTACACTCTACTAAGCTTCAGGGGTTCTCCCTGGGGTGAGGTCTGTGGTTCACTTAACTCACAGCTCTGTGTGTGTGTGTGTGTGTGTGTGTGTGTGTGTGTGTGTCCCCGAACGGACCAAGACTGGGAGCTGAGACTCTGTCCCGGTGGGGAGCCCCTGGGCTGAGGATGCCCTGCGCTTAATACCTCGGTATCACGTTAAAAGCTGTTTGGGGACGACTCGCCAGAGTGCTGGGAGCCCCGACGCTTTTCCCGTGCCATTCACGAAAGGCAGTGCCCGCGGCGGGTGGATCAGGCGAGTTCACCACCAAGCGGGAGTTGGCGTCTAAAAGGCCCGCCCCATGTTTCAGAGAACTCAATTTTCTCCGCCAGCGTTTCTCCGGCGGGACCGCATAGACACGTCCAGCAAGCCCGAGGCGAGGACTGTCGTCGCCCCGCGGCAGCTCTAGGGGGCCGGTCCCTGCGCGTTCTCCCTCTCGGGGATGAGAGCGCCAGAGCCGGGAGCGTAACCCCCCTCCCTACGTACCCCTGACCGTCCTGTGCTCTGGCCAAACGGAGCTGCGCAGCAGCCCGGGCCGGCGCCCCCCATCCGAGCCACCAGCAAGGTCCGCCTCGCTCTGGCCCCCGCGGCCCTGACACGCCGGGACAGGGGCCGTGAGTTCAGCCCAGCTTGGGGCCGTGCTCCAGCCCCGGGCGGGTGCGGGAGCTTTGGACTTGAACGCAACGCGCTCGCCCGGATCCCAACAAACTTGCTATTTCCGCGCACACCCCCAGAACCGGAGCTGCCCCCTAAACCGTGACCCCCGCTACCTTGCTGCGCCCTGGCTGGTCCGCTGACCAGCGTCCGAACACGGGCTCGGCCGCCCGAACCGATTTTGAAAAACAAAAGAGTTGGAGAGCAATTTTCCCGGTGGGGGGCGGGGGCGCCTCCGGGTCCCAGCACCCCGACTCCCGGCTGCTCCCCTAGCAACTAATCCGCAGAGAAGCCGTGCCACGAGCCCCCGCTGCCCGGGAGAGGGAGGGAGGGAAAAGGGGGGACTGGAGAATAAACTGAATTCTCTCACTCTGCCTCAGTTCCCGGACCCCAGACACACCCCCAAAGTATTCCGTAATTTTCCCTTATTTTTTTATTTAAACGCCCCCCGGAATCCTCAGTCGCGAACAGCAGGAAGAAAAGAATCCGAGCAAATCGTGTCACTTTCCGCACAATCGCGGTGCTGGGCGAGCCCCCGGAGCTGCTCCTCAATATTTACTACCCAAGCGCACGCAGGGCTGCCGCGGCCGCGAGCCCCGCCGGCCCCGCCCC
>NW_006159504.1:337810-338550 GCF_000334495.1 Tupaia belangeri chinensis | reverse complement strand
CCCTGGCGGGTCCGCTGGCCAGCGTCCAAACACGGGCTCGGCCGCCCGAACCGATTTTGAAAAACAAAAGAGTTGGAGAGCAATTTTCCCGGTGGGGGGCGGGGGCGCCTCCGGGTCCCAGCACCCCGACTCCCGGCTGCTCCCCTAGCAACTAATCCTGGGCAGAGAAGCGGTGCCACGAGCCCCCGCTGCCCGGGAGAGGGAGGGAGGGAAAAGGGGGGACTGGAGAATAAACTGAATTCTCTCACTCTGCCTCAGTTCCCGGACCCCAGACACACCCCCAAAGTATTCCGTAATTTTCCCTTATTTTTTTATTTAAACGCCCCCCGGCAAACCTAGGCAGGGATCCTTAGTCGCGAACAGCAGGAAGGAAAGAATCCGAGCAAATCGTGTCACTTTCCGCACAATCGCGGTGCTGGGCGAGCCCCCGGAGCTGCTCCTCAATATTTACTAACGCAGGGCTGCCGCGGCCGCGACCCCCGCCGGCCCCGCCGCCCCCCTCCCGGGACCGAGCAGCGAGAACAGCGTGGAGACAAAAGCAGAGCGTTCACCTTGTTGCAATAGTAGGGGTCCAGGCAGGGAGAAGGTCCCAGACAGGGAGCGTCGGGCGCAGCGGCGGGCTGGGCTGGAGGTGGGTAGAATCTTACGTCCATTTCACTCTCACATCAAGCAACTCCTTTCCTTTTCCTTTTTTTTTTTTTTTTAATAAGTGTTTAGCAAAATAAGCTTTAACGGAAACA
>NW_006159504.1:322761-337184 GCF_000334495.1 Tupaia belangeri chinensis | reverse complement strand
CGCGGCCCCGCAGCCCCGCCCCTGGGCCCGCCCCGGCCCCCTCCGCGCCCTCCGCCGCCTCCGCTGCCATCCCCTCCCCTTTCACAGTGTCCCCTGCCTCCCGCTCCGCGGCCACCTCCTCCTCTGTCACTGCGCCCCCACCCTAACCCCAGCCACTGGTGGAGGTGACTTCCCTGCGCAGCGCCACCCGGAGGGGCAGAGAACTCGCAGGGACCGCCACCCCTCTGCGCGCTGACCGAAAGACCCAAGCGGGTGGCAGAGCGAGAAGCCGCCCGCGGAGTGGGGAGAGGTGTGGACTGTGAGAGTTGCCCCCTTTCTGTTTCCATCCCGTCTCCAGCCCGCACCCCTCCGCGATCCGTGTCCCCCTGGAGGGGATTGCGAAAGCTGAGGCTGCCTTGGAGACTCAGGAAAGACCACAGGGATGTTTCGAGGGTAAATAAGGAAACAGTTATCCGCACGCTATCGGGCTAGAGGGAAACTTGTGGGGTCGCTGGTCCCCTCTGGGATTCTTTTTAAAGCAGAGCGGCCCGTAGTGCTCTTGGCGACCCTCAGAAGACCTGAAGTCGACCTCCTCAGTTCTCCAGTTCAAAGGTGGGGTGAGGAAATAGCCAGTCAGGTTTTCCCGCTTTACCACCCGCAACCCCGAAACTTGCAGCTCTGGTCTGCAGGTAGTTGTGGCACTTTGGGTCTCTTGGTTCCTATGCAATCGGTTTATTCTGGGGGGCAAGGGACGCCATATCCTCGAGTGGAAAGTCTAAACGGGAGTAGGGGATATTTACCTTCCCAGGAGGAATCGGCCCCACACACCAGGGCACCTGACCCTGCAAAGGAGCTTGGACGTTGTTCATCTGCCCCACTTGCCACTCTGGTGCCCAGAAGCTATGGAGAACATTTCCCACCCCTCTGACCCGTCTGCTGCATGTTGATGGCCCACTCCTGTGCAGCGTTCCCTTGTCTTTGTCTCTTCCCTGCCCGAGAGAGGACCCGTCAAGTAGGAGTAGAGAGGCGGCCAGGAAAAATGGAAGACAGCGCAGGACCCGATGTAATGAAATGAACATCCTGGGCCTCTCGTCTATGAGCGTTTCTTAAGGAACCTTTTATTGAGCCGTGCTTTCACATCTTACACTCTCTTTTTCTTATGGCTTCGTTTTTCTTTCTCCCTGTTGTCATTTTTATAAGTTGCAAAGAAACAACTTTCTCCTCACCTTCAAGACCACATGGTGGAGGCTGGCGTGGGAAGAGAGAACAGTTAAAAAAAAGATCCCCTTCACGTTCTCAAGTTCCTTGAGACACAAAATAAAAGTAAGACCTAGAGAATGTGTCCTTCTTCCTAATAAAGTTCTTTACAAGAAAATTTAAGTGAAATTTTGTGGTTTATAACGTCAGTTTTCAAAATTCAATTGCAAATGCTGAAATGTGCCTATGTGTATTTCCTTCCACAATAACAATACGTTTTAAAACTTTTAGGTTTAAACAGTTGAAGCTTAAGTTTCTGTCATCAATTCAGTATATATTATCAACATATTATGTCATTTGTAAACTAGATTTTTAAAATCATGCCGAGCATGTGGGCATGTGTACCTGAAATCCAGAGAGGAGGATGGAGTTCTTGAGAAGGGATTGCAGCATGGGTCATCCTCCCTAGGACTGATTTCTCACTTTCCCTCTGTCTCTCTTCAGTGAACGAATGTACCCCTTGGAAAAACCCTTAAAACTTAATTTTTACTTTTAAAAATGTTTTTTAGAGAGCTAGCTCTGTAACCTATTGCTTACGGGAGCTGGATCCCATATAGCCAACAGAGGTTCAAATCCTGGTCCCGGTGACTTGAAAAACCCAGGGTGAGGTGTACATATCTGGCCAAAATCTCTTTTGTTTCGGAGAGGTTTTTTCTATAGGGCGCGTGCACTCGACAGAAAGACAGAGACAGAGAGACAGAAAGTGAGAAATCACCCCCTCCCCCAGGGGGATGGCCACGCCACAATCCCTTCTCCTCCATTCTCCTCTCAGGATCTTGGGCACGCACACACACACGTGCCTGGCATGAATTTAAGCCGCTGGGTCTGGGACTTGAACCATGATCGACTACATGGGAGTCCAGTGACATAGCCATTACGCTAACTGCTGGTCCCTGGCCAAAATCTTGACGTGTTGAAGAAATAGAGGAGGAAGGATTGCAACATGACCACATCCCCTTTGGAGGTGTGAGGCACAGCCCCTTTCTCACACTGTCTTCGTATCTTTTCCTGGCAAGGCCATGCACCCTCTGGAAATTTTTTTTTTTTTAAAGTTTTTCTGGAATTTGTAATTGATGTGTTCGATGACCCTGGGCACATCAGGAAGATGAACTAAAATGGTTCAGAGCTGGACTAGCATCCTTGGCAACACCCTGACACCGGGGAGAATGATGCTGTCTGCATTGTTGCTCTGCAGCTGCTGCCTTCCTCCACCTTCAGGAAAAACTTCGGCAGATGAGGGCCTGGTTTCGTCCTTATGGAGCAAATGGAGTCAGTGTGGTGGGTGTGTGCACGGCGTGACAGCGGGAATGAGCCGTTGAAAACACAGGAGCACGAGCTCTCATATAGGGAGAGGAAGAGTAGACCTTAAAGGACATCTTAATGTAGTCTGAAGAAACTTATTTATTTATTTTTTAGAGAGAGGTTTTTGCTATAGGGCGCATGTGCTCACTGGAGAGACAGCGACAGAGAGCAAGAAATAACCCCTATGGAGAGTCCCTTCTCTTCCACTCTCCTCTTAGGATTTTGGGCACACACACACACACACAGCCCCTGCAAGAGTTTCAAGCCTCCAGGTACAGGACTTGATCTATAATTGGCCATGTAGGAGTCCAACCTCTATGCCATCTGTTGCTCTCAAGAAACTCTATCTTTTTAGCACTCTACCCAAGGTCTATTATACACTATTGGATGGACAGACTTCTACCCAGAAAAATATGGGAGAAGCTGAATAGTATCTGAGTAAATTTTAACAAATTAGAAAATAGGAGAGAGGGATTGTATTGCTTGTTTTTAAAATAATTATTTATTTAACTTTATCATCATTATTCTATTAATTTGACCAGAGAGAGAGAAGCGAGAGAGGGAGAGAGAGAGGGTAGAGAGAGAGACTGTGAAAGAGAGAGAGAAAGTGAGAAAGCAAGCTACTAGGTCCAAGATTCCAACCATGGTTGGCTATGTGGCATCCAGCGCCTTAACCACCATGCCACCTGCTGGCACCACCACATTATTTACATTGCTTTAAAATCCCTATGATGCACAGGGGCCAGACAGTGATGCAGCCATAACCAGAGATCTGTGAGGCTGACCCACAGGGGAAGGTTCCATGTTTACTTCTGGAGACTCCCCCAATTACGCTGAAGCTAGGGGTGGATTTTGGATTAAAGACCCTGTTGCGGGTGTTTTTGCTCTCTTGCTTATTTAGAAGAAAAAGGAATGAACTTTATGAAGACTGTTTCTAGAATATTCACTTTCATATCATGACTAAATTTGTTCATTTATTTGCCCATTCATTTCTTCTTTTATATATACACCAATGACCTGGCGGAGGGTGCTAAGCAGCCATGCTATGTTCTGTGCATAGGGTTGAAATATAAGCAACTTACTTAAAATGGCTCCTACTTCAGATAAGTTTATTATTTTCCAGAGCAGTATTTTACAATCTTGTCTGATCAGTGGAGTCATCTAAACAGCGTTAAAAAATACTCAGGCCTGGGTTCCGCTCTCATCAGCTCTGATTCATTTTATTTAGGGCAGAGCTCGGGCACAGAGATTTTGAAAAGGTCCCCAGTGGTTTCAATTTTCAGGAGAGATTGAGAACCACCGCCTTAGAAGGAGAGATAGGGTGGGCGCGTAGGAAATGTTAAAAGCGTGCGATGGTAGGAAGTAGACTTGTCATTTTGTGTGGGGCCTCATGGGGGGTGCTGAGGTTCCCCATTCCCAGAACCTCTTCTTCTGTGCTTTCCTTTTAGAGATGGAGTTAAACCACATTCCCAGTTACTGTAAACAGTCATGAACTCTTGGATAGGTCAAGGTTACAGTTTATTCATCTGATCTAGGACCTATGTATGTTCTAATTACCAGAAAAAATGGCTGTCCACGCATGAGACTAGCCCCCACCTGACTGTACTATCAGGACCTACATCTTGTGAAATGCCTACTATGTTCTAGGCTTGGTCCTAATCTCTTAACATTTCAGTCCAAATTTTACAAATGACATTGGAAAGCCTAATCAGGAATTACAAACCACGGTCAGCATTTGGTTTTCGTGCCTCAATATGACCCATCTCCATTTTAATTATGGTTTCATATCTTGTTGGGTTTTCAAATTTGCAGTTGTTCACAGTGACCACATTTTCTGCGTACTGACTCTTTTTGTATTACATAGGTAAGTCCTAAATCTTGTAGTAATATCTCCAAATCACATACGGAATGTGTTACTTTGGGGAAAATATCCTCTAGACAGTTAATCCTGTTGGTTGATTTATGAGAGTCTTAAAAAAATCATTCAACAAATAATGGCATTGCCTGACAGGCATCTTTTGGTTAGATTTTTAAGAGTTTCCTTTCACGAGTGGAAACCCTCTATAGATTGACCATGAGAATGAAGCATCATATAGTGGAGTTGATTTTGAAATGCTGAATATTTAAACTAAAATTAAAGCATGCCATATTACATAATTAAATTCACATTCAGTCCCTCCTTGGTCTCTTCTGATTTATGGGTGTTTCAGTAATAGATGAGGTCACAATCTTTCCAGCAGAAGAAAATCTCCTTCCTTTAAAATACCGCTCCTTTAGCTCTTCACGTGGTTCAATTTATATTCCAAAGCATCTTGTTTCGTGTGGGTGGGCGCATCTGCTTTCCTAACGAGGTTATGGGGTGACGTCGTTCTGTTTGTTTCCTTGGGACTTAACCCCTATGGAGTGCTACATATTGTAAAGAGACCAAAAAATTAATGGTTTTGGTTGGAAACGTTTACCTTTTGTCAATGTGCCAGTTAGAATTGACTGTGGTCCGGAGGTCTTTTAACATTTGTCTAAAGTCCACCCATTTCAATGTAAAATAGAATGATATGCAATAAGTAATATCCCGCAATGGAAGAGCGCAAGGCACTGAAGTTTATTTCCTGGGGAGACTAGTGAGGAATGACTAGATTGTAAGTCTTTCAACCAGAAAATAAAGGATTTCAGAAAGATGAGGAAAGTTAGAAGGAAATGATACAGGGCCCTCAGATACCTCACATGGCACTAAATGACTCATAAAATGCGGCATTTTTGACATCATCTGGGAAGCGTGCCGCGCTTGTGCGTCTCACCATCGCGCGTGGAACAGTACTTTGATCTTCAACAATATACAACATTTGGGGCATAATAGCTGTAATAGGACTATTCAGCTATTTTACACGGCAATAATCCAGTCCTCTCTCATCAGGATAAACTGTGAGGACAAATCCTTTCAAAATCAGAATTAGTTCCTTGTCGAAAAGTGAGGCTGTAATTATCCCTTAAATAGGAGCAGCTGCAACATGGCAGCGGCCTAGAGCGTGGTAGTGAAGGGTTTTCCCAATGCAATGAAATGGATTTTTTAATGCAAACTAATATTCTATAAAAAGTCAATCGGAAGGTGAGTAGGCGTGGAGCTGCTGAGATGAAAGGGACACGCATTTTGCTTACCTGAGTTAATATTCCTGCCTTAGTCAATGCTATTTTGGTGAAAATGGGTAATCTAGGCGCATATTTTCCTGTGAAGTGGGGCCTAAATGGGTCCCAGAGTAATCTAAGGGACAGATAATTCTGGTTTCCTTGCACGCTCTACATCTTCTTCCAAAATGTATTCATAGCCATGGTTTGTTATTGTTGTTCTTCGAAAAGGTATCATGAGTCAACACCAATATTTCAATTTCAACAAGAAAGGTAATACTTGAGAGGCAAATACAGCGATAACTCACAGGACTTCATGCTAGTCAGCGCCTATGGCCAGAGTGGGCCAAACAGGGATGAGAAGGAAGTTTTCTACCGCAGAGATGATTAAAGGATTGGAAAATAAGAGCTTGAAGAAAGATTAAAGGGCCTAACTAGAGAAAGCAATACTGAGAGGCAAGGTAATGTCTTCAAATCAGGGATATCAAGAGTCTGTTCGCAACAGCTGGGAGAAAACACTTCCTCTGAAGTCATGGCATGAGGGTCGGATGTACTACGGGGACATGGAGGATCGAATCACATGATGAAAAGACTGTTCCCCAGGGTGGTCTTCACTGTGTAGCCCCAGGAGAGTGGTGGACTCCCCTGAGGACCGATTTCAAAATTTCTGCACCCATGGCAGTTTGTCAAGTCACCTGTGCATCCGCTGACATTTTCTTGAACTGTGCTTTCTGCATAGCGATCTGAGTGGGCAGAGGGTGTGAACTTAGGTCTGACCAGCTAACACGCTTCTGTGCTCATCCATGTTAAATAGCATACAATGACGGTCACTAGACAATGAGCCAGAGAACCTCTTCTGGTTCTTTGAAGTCCCCAAATGCTTTCTTTTCCAGTTTCTTGTGATGGTTAGTTTTTGCTGTCAACTTGACTAGAGGAAGGAATACCCAGAAACCTGATAAAGCATTTCTCTGTGTGTGTAGGGTATTTCTAGGGGAGATGAACCTGCGAATCTAAGTAGTGAGGAAGATCCACTCTCAGTGAATGCATGTGTGAGGAAGGGATCCAGAAAGAACAAATACAGGAGGCAAATTGGTCTCTTCTGGGAGAGAATGGGTTAGACGTTTTTGCTGCCGTGGGTATCAGAATGCAAGGTTTCTTGTCTTTGGACTCCGAGACTGATCGCAGGGCCCCCCGGGCTCAGGCTTTCAGCTTGGACTTTGAGTTCTATCACCCGCTTTCTTGACCTGAGGCCTTCAGATTTTGGCCTGGTACAACTACCAGCCTTCCATGTTTTCCAACTGTAGACAGCCAGTTATGGGACTTCTTAGTTGCCATAATCATGTGACTTGCTTCCTCTAACAAATCCCCTCTTCTATATTTATGTGCATGCCCTTTAGCCCTGGCTCTGTAAAGAACCCTGACGAGTACAGCCTTGTCCCTGAATCTTTGCGAGCATTTTTGTTTTGTTTTGATTACAAAAAAAAAAAAAAGCAAACATCTGATTTTTCAGGCAAAATGTTAGAGGTGATATAAAGCTAGGAATTCAAATAGTTGATGCATTTTAAAAATGCTTCTTTTGTAAAAGGATAGTCTGACATGAGAGAGAGGACCTTTTAAGGTAATTTGGAGGCAAAGTTGAAAGGAAGGGAAACCACCTGCCTTGCTATAATAGATTTTAATGTCTAGTCTTTTATTTGCTAATTCTAAAGTCACATAGTTTTAGGACAGCAAAGGACTCTCCAGCTTCCTACTCAGGTTGACAACGGCCGCTAAATTCCCCTTTTCCCAGTCCTCTAGGTTTGATTAGGAAAATGTGGCTCTAACCTCGCCCTGCCTGATCCTGCACATAAATAGGTATTCTCTGCTTCCGGTACAAATCCACTTATGCTTGACCTTTCCATAATGCGATTAGCTGTCCATCCATGTATTGCTTTAATGTTTTCATCTTGTTCCCATCGACTTTTGAATTGGTCTGTCTGTTTCAGTGTATCTGATGCTGATTATAAGCTTCCAGAGGGAAGGGACAAGATCTCTTTAAATAGGAGCTGTGGCCCCCATCTATGGTCAATTACAGACTGAATTGTTTTCCCCCCAATTCAATTTCTATGTCAATTCCTGCCCGCAGATATGATGATATCCTCTGACTGATACTTAGACACAGATGAGGTCATAAGAGTGGAGCCCTCAGGGTAGTATTGGTGCACGCGTGAGAAGAGACTCAGGGGAGCTGGCTTACTCTCGCTCCCCAGCACGTGCAGGTGCCACACGAAGGGAGCTTTCTACAAGCCACGAAGAAAGCCCTCACCAGGAATTCATCACGGTGGCACCTTCACCTTGGACTTCTGGCCTCCACAACTGTGAGAAATACATTTCTGTTGTTTCAACCCTTGGTCTGTGGCATTTTTCTTTAACAGTTCCCCCTTGAGTAAGACAGTAACTTAGCTCATTTTTCCTTGGTCTCAGTATGAGAGAATTTAGAAAGCTATTTCGATACAGATTCAGGGTGCCGCAATATGGGAACACTTCCAGCCTGAGACGAGTTGCACTAGGCTCGTCATCTCTCTGCTGCCTGGCCTGTATTGCTAAAACCTAGTCTCACTTGTAGTTAAAGAAACCTTCAGTAAGGGCTCTCTGGATGTCAGGATACATGTTGTTGTCCCTCCTCCTCTTCCTCCCTTCCCTCTCCTGGTTGCTTTACCCATTCATGTTTTCTGAGTGGCCTTTGTAAGGCTTTGTAATCTCTGAAATAAAAATTAGCCAGAGAATGAACGGAGAAAGCAGCATTTAAGCAGAAGAGCAGGAACAAAGTCAGAGAGGCTTGAAAGACAAAGGCAAGTTTGAGAACAAGCAGAACAAGGATGAGCCATTCGCAGGAGTGTTCCCAGATGCTGAGGTGAGGGTAGGGGAAGAACAGAGGTGTAAGAGCAGTGAGGTAGCACAGGGCACTGGGACATTGTAGGTCTCACTGGAGAGCAGGACTCTCCCTTAAAGGGGTTAAGAGCCCCGAAGGACTTTAATTTAGGGTCTGACCTTGATATATTTGCATTATAATGTTTTATTAACAAAAATATATCCACACTCTATTTCCATTACCATAAGGATCCTATAAGTAACTGCAGGAGGTAGTTAACTACAGAAGGAGGGATCAGGTACCGTTTCTCTGAGATTTTATTAATCTGTTGCTGTAGTAGCTAGGTGCGTAAGTGTACCCAGAAAAATATTAAATTTCAGGGGCTCACCCTCTGTGATCTATCTATCTTTCAAGACTCCTATTTTTCTAACCTCATAATCCACGTCTCCTCGAACCCAATTTCAACATCTTAAATTACAACAAATTACTTGGTTAGGACCATGGACTCTTAACTGTGATTCTGAAATTCAAAAAACTCTGAAAATTTAGTTGTTTCATGACACATGGGCAGAAGTTCTAGAGGTAACATCTAATGTAAATGGAAAAGAGGATTTCTGTAGAAATTTGTCAATTTGCTCAATGACAAATTCATCTATTTTACTTCAGAAATAATTTTACTGCATTCAATTATAGGGTACTACTTTGAATCTTGCATTAAACGGGGCTTATGTAATATACAATAATCTTTCAAAAGTTAAAAAAAAATATAAATTTCAAAACACATTTGCCCTGTTGGGTGTCAAATAAGGTATTATAGACCTGTACCTACAGTAACATAAATTCATCATAATTTTTTGGGAAGCAGATGCATTGAAAAATATTTACCTATGGTAAAATACAATGATGCTAAATTTACAAATTTGATACATTTGGGAAATGTGCACACTTGTGAACCCCTGCCATGATAACAATACCAAAATTAATTCAATAAGTTCCCTTGAGCTCCTAAGCAGTCAGATACCTCAGCAACCTGTTTTTTATTTTTATTTATTTATTTATTTATTTATTTATTTGAAGAGGTTTTGGCTATAGGGCGCGTGCACTCGACAGAAAGACAGAGAGAGACAGAGAGACAGAAAGTGAGAAATCACTCCCCAGGGGGAATGGCCACACCGCAATCCCTTCTCCTCCATTCTCCTCGTGGGATCCTGGGCATGCACGTACACGTGCCTGGCATGAGTTTAAGCCACTGCGTCTGGGACTCGAACCGTGGTCGATTACTTGGGAGTTTAGCAACATAGCCATTATGCTAAGTGCTAGTCCCCCAATCTTTAATCCCTAGAAACCTCCGACCCTATTGTTGTTTTACAAAAACATAATATAAATGTGATCACTTGGCATGTAGTTAGTTATTATTTATGGATTTTTTGCAATAGGGCACATGTGCTTGCCTGCGAGAGAGAGAGAGAGAAAGAAAGTGAAAAATCATCCTCTGTGAGGGGTAGTCATGCTACAGTCTCCTCTCCTCCATGCTCCTCTTGTAATTTTGGGATGTATGCATATGTGCCCCATGTGATTTTCAAGTTGCTGGGTCTGGGACATGCCTGCAGAATCAGTTGTGTGGGATAGAGATAGCTGCCTTAACCTCTACACCACCTCCTGGCCCAATATGTGGTCTTTTATATTTAATTTCTTTCTTCAGAGAAATGTGTTTGAAATTCATCTATGTTGTTTCATCTGTCAGGAATTTGTCTTTTTTTTAAATTACTGAGTAGTAGTCCATTATGAATATGATGCAGTTCTGTTTATTCCCTCACTGGTTGTTGGGAATATGGGTTCTTTCTTAGTTTTACTATTATGAATACAATTGTTATGAAAATCCAAGAACAAATGCTTACATGAACACACGTTTTGGGCAAATATGACTAAGTCCTAGGAATATGAGTAACTGCTAGATTATATAGTAAATGCGTGATTAGGTTTATGAGAAACCACCAAACTGATTTCAAAAGTGACTCTGCCATTTTTCATGCCTACCAGGAATATGTAAGTTTTGGTTGCTTCAAATCCCTGCCAACACTTGGCATTATCAGTCTTTTAACTTTAGCCATTCTAGTGAACATATAGTAATACCTCATTTAATATTAGCCATTCAGGTGAGTTTGTTATTCTCTTTATTAATTAACATTTTTCTAATGACTAATAATGTTGAAAATCTTTTCCTATGGTTGCTACTGGTATATATTCTTTGATGAGGAGTCTGTTAAAAAGCTTTCACCTCTGGGATGGCTGCAGTGACACTGTAGTAACACAACACTCTGCAATGCTGAGCTCACCTGGGAAGATCCCAGGTTGGTGTCCTGAAGTCTCACTGCTCACTCTGGCAGCATGTATGCTTATGATCCTGGCTGGCTGGGGCAGGCAGTGAATCACAGTCTCAAGACCCTATTGAGGGAGGACCGGCAGTTAGCGTAATGGCTATGTCACGGGACTCCCATGTAGTCAACCGTGGTTTGCATCCAGGACCTGGTGGCTTAAAATTCACACCAGGCACGTGTGCATGCGTGCCCAAGATCCCGAGAGGAGAATGGAGGAGAAGGGATTGCAGCATGGCCATCCCCCGTGTGGGGTGATTACTCACTTTCTGTCTGTCTGTCTCTCTCTCTCTGTCTGTCTGGCGAGCACACGAGCCCTATGACAAAAACCTCTAAAAAAAAAAAAAGACCCTATTGAGATTGGCTGTTTCTCTCTCCTCCCTCTTTCTCTCATGAGAGAATTGAATAATTACACTTAAAAAGTTTATTTATTTATTTATTTATTTATTTATTTATTTATTTATTTGAAGAGGTTTTGGCTATAGGGCGCGTGCACTCGACAGAAAGACAGAGAGAGACAGAGAGACAGAAAGTGAGAAATCACTCCCCAGGGGGAATGGCCACACCGCAATCCCTTCTCCTCCATTCTCCTCGTGGGATCCTGGGCATGCACGTACACGTGCCTGGCATGAGTTTAAGCCACTGCGTCTGGGACTCGAACCGTGGTCGATTACTTGGGAGTTTAGCAACATAGCCATTATGCTAAGTGCTAGTCCCCCAATCTTTAATCCCTAGAAACCTCCGACCCTATTGTTGTTTTACAAAAACATAATATAAATGTGATCACTTGGCATGTAGTTAGTTATTATTTATGGATTTTTTGCAATAGGGCACATGTGCTTGCCTGCGAGAGAGAGAGAGAGAAAGAAAGTGAAAAATCATCCTCTGTGAGGGGTAGTCATGCTACAGTCTCCTCTCCTCCATGCTCCTCTTGTAATTTTGGGATGTATGCATATGTGCCCCATGTGATTTTCAAGTTGCTGGGTCTGGGACATGCCTGCAGAATCAGTTGTGTGGGATAGAGATAGCTGCCTTAACCTCTACACCACCTCCTGGCCCAATATGTGGTCTTTTATATTTAATTTCTTTCTTCAGAGAAATGTGTTTGAAATTCATCTATGTTGTTTCATCTGTCAGGAATTTGTCTTTTTTTTAAATTACTGAGTAGTAGTCCATTATGAATATGATGCAGTTCTGTTTATTCCCTCACTGGTTGTTGGGAATATGGGTTCTTTCTTAGTTTTACTATTATGAATACAATTGTTATGAAAATCCAAGAACAAATGCTTACATGAACACACGTTTTGGGCAAATATGACTAAGTCCTAGGAATATGAGTAACTGCTAGATTATATAGTAAATGCGTGATTAGGTTTATGAGAAACCACCAAACTGATTTCAAAAGTGACTCTGCCATTTTTCATGCCTACCAGGAATATGTAAGTTTTGGTTGCTTCAAATCCCTGCCAACACTTGGCATTATCAGTCTTTTAACTTTAGCCATTCTAGTGAACATATAGTAATACCTCATTTAATATTAGCCATTCAGGTGAGTTTGTTATTCTCTTTATTAATTAACATTTTTCTAATGACTAATAATGTTGAAAATCTTTTCCTATGGTTGCTACTGGTATATATTCTTTGATGAGGAGTCTGTTAAAAAGCTTTCACCTCTGGGATGGCTGCAGTGACACTGTAGTAACACAACACTCTGCAATGCTGAGCTCACCTGGGAAGATCCCAGGTTGGTGTCCTGAAGTCTCACTGCTCACTCTGGCAGCATGTATGCTTATGATCCTGGCTGGCTGGGGCAGGCAGTGAATCACAGTCTCAAGACCCTATTGAGGGAGGACCGGCAGTTAGCGTAATGGCTATGTCACGGGACTCCCATGTAGTCAACCGTGGTTTGCATCCAGGACCTGGTGGCTTAAAATTCACACCAGGCACGTGTGCATGCGTGCCCAAGATCCCGAGAGGAGAATGGAGGAGAAGGGATTGCAGCATGGCCATCCCCCGTGTGGGGTGATTACTCACTTTCTGTCTGTCTGTCTCTCTCTCTCTGTCTGTCTGGCGAGCACACGAGCCCTATGACAAAAACCTCTAAAAAAAAAAAAAGACCCTATTGAGATTGGCTGTTTCTCTCTCCTCCCTCTTTCTCTCATGAGAGAATTGAATAATTACACTTAAAAAGGAAAAAGCATTTGCCTTGTTAAATTAGGTTGAGGGTGCTACATTTAGGTTACCTTGTTAAATTAGTTAATATTCCCGAGTTGCATACATTCTTTATGTATTCTAGATGTAAGTCCTTAATCAGGATCTACAGACAATTCTCTAAAACTAGTAGGTTAGTATAGAGAGATTGTAGGATATAGGGTCAATACGCCCTTCCCCCCAAAAATGTACATTTCTATGAACTATCAGCAAGCAATTGGATATTGGAAAAAAACACCATTTGTAATAGAATACAAAATATGAAATATTTGAAACATAAAAAATATAAACTATGCATAAATTTAAAAATATGTACAAAACAATGCTGAGAAAACCGAAAGGAGTCCAGATAAATGGAGTGCTATATCATGTTCATAGTGTGGCGTCCTCAGTATAATTGAGATGTCATCTGCCTGGCACCAGCAGGTGGCAGAGTTGTTAAGGTGTTGGATTCTCACATGGCTGACCACAAGTTTCAAGTGCTGAACTCGGCAGTTTGAAATTCACTCCTGTGTGCCCAAAATTCTGAGAGGACAATGGAGGAGAAAGGATTGTGGCATGGCCAATCCTTCAGGAGGTGATTTCTTGCTTTCTGTCTCTCGGTTTCTCCAGTGAGTGCATGTATATGTACCCTATAGCAAAATAAAAGTTTCTGAAAAAAAAAAAAAAAAAAAAAGCTTGTCAGAAATGACCCAGAGAGTGAATGAAATCTCAGTAATATCTTTTGATTTTTTTGTTGTTGTCATTGCAGATAGGAATTTTATTTAAAAATGTTTACAGAAATGCAAAGGAACAAAGAAATTTTGAAAAACAGACAAATGATAATTGGAAGCATTGTGCTACTTGATTTTATATTTTTATTGATTTTAGGTTTGTACCATAGGGTGCCTGCACTTGCTGGGGAGAGACAGAGAGGAACAGAGAGAGGGCAACTAGGAAATTACCTGCTGGGGGCATGGCCATGCTGCAATCCTTTCTCCTCCACTCATTTGTTGGGATTTTGGGCAATCAGGCACACTTGCCCGGTGTGATTTGCAAGCTGCTGAGTCCCTCAAACTGCAGTCTGCCAGTGGGATCCAGCATCTTAACTACCACGTCACCGGTTGGCCCCACACTACTCTATTTAAAGACTTAACTCTACAGCTCTGTACTCCAAATGATGTTGGTATAAAGGTAGATATATAGACCAATAAAAATATCATTGAAATCTGGAAATAGACAAATGCTCAATTCATTTTCTTCCTTTTTTTTTTTTTTTTTTTTTGTTAAGGTTTTCTGTTGCTATAGGGCATGTTCCCTCACTGGAGAGAAAGGGAGATCAAGAGATA
>NW_006159504.1:316176-322642 GCF_000334495.1 Tupaia belangeri chinensis | reverse complement strand
TGGCCGAAAACCGCGGTCAACTACGTGGGAGTCCAGCGCCCTAGCCATTACGCTAACTGCTGATTCCCAATTCATTTTCAACAAAGGTGTCAAGGTACTATAATGGGAAAATATATAGTTTTTTTTTTCCCCCAACAAATTCTGCAAGAGCTATTGGATGTCTGCAAGCAAAAGTAAACCTTTTATTTCACACCACTTGCAAAAGAGGATTGCAGCTTACCACGACTCTCCTTGGGTGCCTCTGTCTTTCTCATATGAAATAATAAAATAAACCAAGTTAAGAAATAAAAACTTCTTTTCAGAAGATACTGTTAATAAAATGTATTCCACAGACTGAGAGAAAAAAAAATATGTCAAACAACTTGTAAGTCATGTTTTTAATACTTCTCTGCTTTGTTTCTGCTGTCTCCTCTGCCTGTGTGCCTTTCCCTTGGCCTTTGCATGGAGAGTTCTCATTTCTTTTGTGGACAGAGGCTGAATACTATGTCCTCGGCTTGTTCAGGAAGGCTTCATAGACCGTCCAACTCCCAGCTTCCAAGCTGCTCATAAGCATCTATCACATGGTACCTTCCTGGTCAATTTGCATGTCCGACTCCTATAATAAATAGCTCACAGGCAAAGACAATATTTTTATACTTTGCCAGTTCTTGGCCTGAAGAGAACTCACCTTTTCCACACCCCCCATCCTTCCTCCTCAACCAATGAAAACTTTTGACATTGCCTCCTCTTCCAGATTGAGCTGTATATCCTCCCTTTCAGTTGTTCCTAGGCTTCTTAAAACATCATTTCTCAGCCTTTTGGCTAAGGTCAAGTGTAAACTTCTCGAAATAATTTTCCGTCTCTTCTTTTTCACCTTACCCATTTGTTCTCCAACCCACAGCAATCTGCTTCCCTGCTCCTGAACAATTTTCTATTGAAACTGTTCTATGATTCCTATTGAACTTATAGCTGTGTTTCCTTGGGAACTATTTTTAAATTAAATTAAATTAAATTAAAATTTTAAAACTTTATTTATTATTATTATTATTGTTAGCCACTTTGATCAGAGAAAGAGAAGGGAAGTGGGAAAACAAGTCAAGATTTGGACCACAATTGGCCATGTGGGAGCCCAGTGCCTTTAACCACCATGCCACCTGCCAGCCCCTTAATTTTATTTTTAAGTTTCGTCATGTACTTTCTCCACGAGTGAGAAAGACAGAGAAAGAGAGACAGAGAGAAAGAGATAGCACCCTCAGCAAGATCTTGATACTGAGTGCAAGCCACTCCTAGCCTCAGCCAGCCACAGATCATGGGTACCCGCATGCCTGGCGTACTCAAGGAGGTCTCTGGATGTGACCCTGGAACCTTCCTGTGGGTCAGTCCAACAGACATTGTGTTTTACCACTGGCCTCTGTTTGGGCCCTCACTGGGCACTCTTCCCTCTGCTTTGCACTTGATTTTCTTGGAGCTTGTAGAACCGGCTCTCCATTCGTTTGTGAAGCTCTCGTGCTGAGATCCTATTTGTATGTCTTGCTTCATAGGCAGCCGGGGTGTACCCACATGAAGAGAACTAACAGGTGGAGAGAGCAGCATGACAAGAGACAGAAATGGGAGAAATTGAAGAAACCTGGAGCCAGAGAGCCTGAAGGGCAAGAACATTCCGGGGGAAATGGTAAGCATTCCAGCTGGCGATGCATTCAACCACCATGACTTGAGTGTTCCCTTTGTGCCGTGTAGTGCTCCCAGTTCACAAGCGCTTCTCCAGCCCTCTGCTGGGTGGCCATTTGCTTCCAGAGGTTCAAGTACAACCATTTTCCAAGCCCTCCCAAATCCTTTTCCCATTTTCTTTGACTCAGGTGCCCATTTCTACATGGCTACCAGATATGCCTCACTGTATTTCTACAAGCATTCACACTCAGCATCTACACACCATTTAGATAAAGACCATATGTCTACAAATAATTTCCTCCCAGAATACATCTCTCATTTAATAGCAGTACTGGCCACTCTGCTGTGACAGTTCATCACGATTCTCTTCTGGACTATTGCTATAACCTCCCATTGGGTTGCTTCTCATACAGTTCAGCACCTATACTCCAGCCAGAACTGTCAAACAAAAAGACAATTTGAGCACACAAGCAGCCTACTTACAACACATCTCCAATGGCTTCCTTTCCTCTTTCTTTTTTAGATTTCTTTCTTTTGAAAAACAGATAGAGATAAGTACTCAGGGTCTCTCACCAAGATCCACTCGCAGCCTTCTCAGACAGCCTGGATCATGGTTGTGTGCCCAGCATGAGCAGCTCCACTAGGGAACAGAGCCCCGCATCTGCTGTCTGGATCCCGTATTGCTCGATTATCACATTAACACTGTCCACTCAGCCTGTCCTCCAACAGCTTCCTGATTCTCCAACCCCCCCAAGCCCCATTTGCTGGGCTGCAAATGTGTGTCTTCTTTCCAAGCATTTGGCCCTACTGTTGCCGATGTCTAGGAAGGAACTTCCTCACTACTTAATACTGACATGGCAACTCCTCGCACCTTCAAGACCCAATCAGAGACCACTTCAGTCAAGCTTGCTAAGCCTCCCTTCCCCATACACACGGTGCCCTCTTCACTACTGCGCTGTCATGATTTGTTTAGAGATTCTTTCTTTGTTCTAGATTGGATCTCCATCGCCTTTGTACTCCAACATCTGGAGTAGACATGAGTACAAAAAACTGATTTTGAAAAGGTAAGTGTTCTCTGATTTCGATGTGCCCAGCTTCTATTAGGTGTTATTTGGGAACAGTGTCATATATTTTATGGTGAATACAGTATTTTTAAAAAGAGTTAGCCACTTCCTTAGCAGTGGTTTATCTCTCCCTCGGAGAAAACCAGAATGAGTTTTTTAATAAAATGATTGAAAAGGTACACTGAATCTCCAATTTAATTATTTCAATTCCTGCAAAAAGGTCTTTCAGAGAGGCTGCCGCTTGGTAAAATGTGATAAAGTTCCAACACATTCTTAAAAGTTGTAAATTAATTTATAAATTTCCATTCAAAGCTTAATCTGCTATTTTCACATATGAAAACTCATAAGGTTGCTTCCTATTGATTAAGTATCTTTGCATCTAGAGTTTAAGCTAGTATTTAATCTTTTTTTCTAGAAGCTTCCAGCAGTGCCTGGTGGATGTTGCCTATTTTAACTGCCTTCAGAGTTAGGTAAAGACATTACACTCAGTGTTCCAGACTCCAACTTAGATTTCTAGTCATTTCTCTTAATTTTTGTGTTTCAACCAGAGAAGATTACTTTATATTCTTTTTTATTTGAAGAATTATTTTATTTTACTTTATTCATTATTATTATCGTTATTATTTTCCAGTTTGATCAGAGAGAGACAGAAAGAGAGAGAGAGATAGGAAATGAGAAAGCAAGCCACCAGGTCCGAGACCTGAACCGTGGTCGGCGATGTGGGAGTCCAGTGCCTTTAACCACCATGCCACTTGCCGGCCCTCTACTTTATATTCTTTTAACCTGCCCTGACTTTCTTGGCGTCTGTGTGTTTGTTCACAGTTGTCATCCTTCCCTAGCCAAGCTTGCCACGTTCTCCTCTCCTTGTCCTCTCACGTGCTTTCTCATCTGAACTGCTATGGCCCTTCTGCACCCTCTCCTGGTTCAACCAGTGGGACCTGAGCTTTGCCTTCTCTCATTCCCTGGAACACTTGGTGATGATCCTTTAATGGGACTAACATTTCTCATTGAACTACAGTTGTACGTACATTATCCTTCTCAACTAGATGACACATTTTGGGGAAGTATTATGTCTAGTCAATCTCTGAGCCCCTATAATCTCCCAGTGCATTTTTTGGAACATAACAAGTCCTCAATAATGATTTGTTGTGACCAGCAGTTAGCGTAATGGTTATGTTGCTGAACTCCCATGTAGTCAACTGTGGTTTGAGTCTGGGATCCGGTGGCTTAAACTCATACCATGTGCGTGTGTGCACAAGATCCCAAGAGGAGAATGGAGGAGAAGGGATTACGGATGGTCATTACCCTTGGGGGGGGGTGATTTCCCACTTTCTGTCTCTCTGTCTCTCTCTGCCTTTCTGGCAAGTGCACATGCCCTATAGCAAAAACCTCTCAAAAAAATATTTTGTTTAGTCTAATTGAATTAAAATGAGTTCAAATAGCTTTCTCTTCATTATGTGCTGATGAAATATAATAACAAGTTTATAATAATAGTAAAGAGTAGAGCCAGGATTCAAATACGTGCAGTATACTGCACTTTAGACCCCTGGGCTTTGGGGCCAGCAGATGGCATAGCAGTCACGACGTTAGACTCCCGCATGGCGAACCATGGTTCGAGTCCTGGAGCTGGTGACTAGAAACTCATGCTGAGTGCGAGTGTGTACGTGCCCAAGATCCTGGGAAGAAAAGAGAAGAGGTTATGGCGCGGCCATCAATCTCCTGGGGGTGATTTCTCACTTTCTCTCTCATTGTCTCTGTCTCTTTCTCTCTGGCTAACATACGTGCTCTAAGGCAAAAACCTCTTAATAAATAAATAAATAAATAAATAAATAAATAAATAAATAAGCAAGCTTCTGGGCTTTGTTGCCTTAAAAATAAGCAGAATATGGGTGACTAAGTTGTCAGTCCAGCTACATAATTCATTTCTAATTGCAAAAACATAAATATTGTTCTAATAAGACAGAACATTTTCTCAGTGTGTGAAAAAATGCTTTTATTTTTTGACATTAGTTTTGAAGAGTAGAAATCTATAAGTGTATTTGTTTAAAAATTGAATTATGGGGGCTAGCAGGTGGCATAGTGGCTAAGGCGCTAGACTCTCACATGGACGACTGTGGTTAGAATCCCAGACCTGGTGGCTTGAAAATCACATCAGTCATGTGCGTGTGCGTGCGTGTGTGTGTGTGTGTGTGTGTGTGTGCCCCAAATCCCAAGAGCAGAATGGAGGAGAAGGGATTATGGCCTGGCCATCCGCATCTGGGAGACAATTCCTCACTTTCTCTCTCTCTGTCTCTCTAGTGAGCACTTATGCCTTATAGAAAAATCTCAAAAAAATTATTATGACTTTGTTATTTAATGTCTATGCTTAATTCTTTCAAGATCTAGATACTGATGTGTAGACATAGAGATAAAACCACACTATCAGTTACTGGATTGAAAGTCTCCAGGTTGAAGGCTATTGAGTACAGTCAATGGCTCAGAGGTGGCAAAGGTGTGTATAGAGCCAACAATGTAAGATTTGCAATCTGCCTAACTGAGAGCTCCTTTGCTTATTCTGGGTCTTTAGCTTTAACAAGCAGAAAAATGTGAGGGAGCTAGCTGCAAGACATCTTACTCTCAGTGTTGGGATTTGAAAATTCAATAAGGGAGTAGCAAAAGCAACATTGACTTAATCCGTTCCCACTGAAGTAACCACTTGTTCTAATTGAAAGTATTATTTTCATTCATTTTTAAAATATAGGGAAGAACTGACTGATGCAATGAGATAGCATTGAGTGTCCCTTCTGCATTTTGGGATATACTTGAACCTATTTTTCATTCATGGCTGGACTTTTCTGGGGAAAAGAAAGAACGGAATGTCTCTTTTTCAATGCCCTCTTATAGCAGTCAACGTTTGTCTGAGTTATCTGAATTTTTTTCCTTATTTGCATTGAGTTTACTTTGTTGTTACCATTTGCTCTTAGGAGTCAAATGAAATCACCTGCTCTACCATCTTCTCAATCCAGAACTCCCTTTCAGCCCCACAGGACTCTGTTAGGATCTTAGGTTTTCTATTTTACAAGCCAGTGCAGCTTCCTTCCTAAAATGTTTTGAGAATTTGCAGTTCTGGCAAGATTTAGAAACAACAAATTAGATTTAATAATACATGTTGCCAAGTGATCAGATAGAAAAAGAATTGCCCAGAAATGAAAAATGCAAGCCTTGTAGGCCTCAGCTCCATGCTGCATTGTTGGGTGCCCTCTAGGGGTCCCATGCCAAGGTCAGCAGGTGCTTGCTCTGAGGCTGGTTGGAGAACCGTTGGGTTTCTCTTCCTGGCCAAGGAAGGTCTCAGACCTTACCATACCACCATGAGTTCAGCAATCAATTTTGCCCTGATATTTGGTCTATGAACACTTGCCAATATAGATCTAAGATTTCATTTTTCTGGGTAATTAAATAAACTTGTAAGAATATATTAAGAGCATTTTAAAATGATTTATTTATTTATTTATTCTGGTGACTCTCCTTACCTTGAATCTACTCCAGTGCAAGAGACAATTCCTGCCTAGGGAATAGAAAAATCTGCTTCGATACCCTGGACTATTGTATCCTCTTCCTGGGTGGGAGAGGACCAAGCTGGGATTAAGAGCCCAGGCTGTGAGATCCACCCACCCTCAGCCTAAATGCAAATTCTGCCATTGGCCAGATTTTAGGGGAGTGAATCCATCTTTCTGACCCTCAGTTTCCTCATCTATAAAGCAAAGATGCTACTCAGG
>NW_006159504.1:291390-315415 GCF_000334495.1 Tupaia belangeri chinensis | reverse complement strand
GTAGGGAAACTTATGTTCTTGAGTGCTGATAGGAGGCACTCTAAGCTCTTTGAATGTATCATCTCACTCAATTTATCATCTCCTGAGGGAGACTCTATTATTAGCACAGTTCATTAGAGATGAACTTGGGGTCACAGAAAAGTAAGTGGCCCAGTCCTGCAGTACATCAATGGCAGCAGGGATGTGAGTCCAGGCAGGTTGCTTTCACAAGGGATCCTCTTCCCCGCCATGCAAAATAGAGTTTTTATAGGCATGGCCAAAGTGACTGAGCGCAGGGACACGCATGCGCACAGTATGCCAAGTACTCCTAGGTTGTGAAGCAAGGCATGACATCAAGCAGAACTGCCAAGGTTCACCATCCATGTATGCAGGCCCTGGGTTAGGAGTTTAGCACTTGGGAGAGAGTATGGACAGAGAGCAGAGTTGGAACCCTGTCACATTGCTGAGCCAGCTCCACTCAGCTTTTCTGGACACCTGAAAGGTGGGTAAATTTTCTTCCCCTCTTTTTCTTGTCTAGTATTTTGTAATTCACTTCCTACTACAGTGCCTATGAACATTGCCAGGTAAGTGAATAAAGGCATGCTCCAAGGGCTGTTTAGGACATTGTGGGCTGGGAGACTCGAATAACTATGACCAATATATTCAGCATGCTATTTAATTTGTTTGTTGGTTCACTGCATGTTTCAGGATATTCCATGAACACTACTTTCTTTGTGAAGTAATTTCTCACCTCCTTACCTCAGCTTGGGTGCTTGTTCTTTTACGATGTCTTGCTGCTACTTATTCAGCATAGCTGTGTTCCTTTCTCAAACAACCCAGAGACTGTAATGTTCTTGAGGACAAGGACTCTGACTTTCATGGTACCTCCTGCAGCATCTAGCAAAGTGCTTAACAAATGGAAGCTCAGTGAGAAATGGAAAAATAGAAAGCATCTATAGCTCCAACCATCCCATTAACCACGTCAAAGACAAATGACAGATTCGGGAACACTCTGAAACTTTTATAACAAAGTGTAATCCATGACATACGGGTCATTTCTTCAGATTAAAAATCAAACGAGTGGAGATGGATACCGAACTTGAGCTGTGAAAGACTGCTTTCCTTGACTAAGAATGAAGATTTTTCTGCTGAGACTTCTCCCTCCACATTCATTTCTAGTGGGAAAGACACAAACCCAGGCCCATCCTGAGAAGGATACTGAACTTGGAGCTATGAAATATTGCTTTTCTTGAGGAAGAATGAAGATTTTCTGCTGAATGGTCTCCCTCCAGATTCATTTCTAGAGGGTGGGGCTACCAACTTCTCTCCATTTTTCTCTGTCTTTCTGCGTCTCCCTGTGTCTTAATTTTTTAAAAAAAATTTAGGATAAAGTATTCTCTGGGCTCCCCAGCCCCTTTCTTCTTGTGCTAATTTATGCCTTTCCCCATTCCATTTAGGGAAGGCACAAACCCAGGTCCATCCTGAGACAGATACTAAATTTGAGCTGTGAAATATTGCTTTTGCAAGGTGCGTATGCGTGCCACATAGTTTTTGTTTTTTGCTTTTTAAAATTAACATCTAAAGTTTTTATTATATTTTTCTATCTTATTTTTCTTTTTTCCTTCTTTCCTCTTTAATTCTGTTCTTTTCTTTTTTTTAAATCTTTATTCATTGGCTGCTCAGTCTCTACACACTAAATGTCTAGACAGATTCAAGTGAACAGGATCCAAACATCTGAATACGCTTAGGGTCAGAATATTCTTCTATTCCCGCTAAATCTGATGCACCGAGAGTGAAAACAAAGTGGAAGAGAGATTGCAGATCACCTCCTTCTGCACGCTCTTGAACGCTCAGATTGAGCTCCAAGAAATAGAAAGAAATGCACCATCCATTGGATGACTAGAAATCACCACAGGTCACAAGAAGTCTGGGAAAGCAAGAAAATACCTCTCCTCCAATGGAAAAGAATAACTCCTCTTCATCCTCAGACAGTACAATGAAACTCATGGAAGTGTCAGATAAAGAATTTAGAATATTCATAGTAACAAAGCTAACAGAGATGGAAGAGAAAAGAGACAATGAACAGCAGGAGAGGCAGGTGAAAAGAGCTGATGAGTTCCAGGAGGTGAGGAAATTCTTGCAAGATCTAAAAGAGGAAATGCACACTATAGAAAGGAATCAAATGGACCAGTTAGAGATGAAGGCTATAGTACAGGAAGTCAAAACCTCCCTTGAAAGTATTAAAAGAATATTAAGTCATAAGGAAAATCGAATCTCAGATGCAGAAGATAGAATCGTTGGCCTAGTAAAATACACCATGAAAACTGAGAAAACTGCCTCCCAAAATGAGAATGATATACAAGAAATAAAATACTAGATACCATCAAATGTCCCAACATCCATATAACTAGTATCCCAGAAGGCGAAGAGACTCATAAGGGTATCGATAATCTATTCCATGAAATCCTGAAAGAAAAATTTCCAAACCTAGGGAGACATTCAAAGATCCAGTCCCAAGAAATACAAAGGATCCCAAATAGAATCAACCCAAGAAAATCTTCTCCAAGACACATTATAGCCAGATTGACCAAACCCAGAGAGAAGAATAGAATACTAAGATTGGCAAGAGAGAAATGTGAAGTTACCTACAAAGGATATTCTATCAGGCTAACCGGGGACTTCTCATCAGAAACAATGAGAGCAAGGAAAGAATAGGAAAATACATTCAAAGTGTTAAGGGAAAAGCAAAAGCAATTTCAACCAAGAACACTGTACCTGGCAAGATTATCCTGTCCTTCATATAAGAAGAAAAGACAAGAACATTCTCAGATAAACAAAACTTGAAAGAATTTTCCAACAACAGACCAGATTTCTGAGAAGTATATATTTATACATACAGATATATGTTCACACATAAATAATGATATGTGTAACTTAAGATATATTTATATTTTGATCATGTATTTTTCCCTTTTGTCTTCTGGTTCTAGTTACACAGATAAATGAGATGGTTGCTCCTGTTTTTATCCTTGCTTGAAGCATGCATGCTCAATTGGCCCTCTGTCTCTCCACATGAAGGGAAGGAATGGGCATTAAGCTCTTCATCTGGAGTTCGACGGCAGATCCTGGTGGGGATATCGTCCAATTGCAATGCGATGACCACGTTTTCACATGAGTGGCCTTCTCTGTGGTGAGAAGTGGTTATGAGTGGTTCTGGCACTGCAACAGGAAGAAAAAGTAATGTCTGTGTCAGGGGTTGTGTCCATGGAAAAATATTTTTAGGAGGAAAAAGTGGATTTCAGAGAAATGTGGTAAGAGAGAAACTGATGTTTTTATCCGTTGTATTACATGTTAATAGTTCCTTAAGTAACATCTCAGAACTCCTCTAGGTGACAATCAGCAGGTCCTTTCCCAAAAATCATAGAAACAAGTCATGGGAGCAGCAAGACGTTGGCACAGAAAATCCTAAGTGCTGAGTGGTTCCCCAACAGCCCTGGAGTGGAAAAACAAGCCTAACTGTAAAGTAGCCAAATGAAAAATCACTGAAAGTCAAATTTCACTGTGGTGTTTTTCTTTTCAATAGAAAGCATGAAATCACAGTAAGTCTCAGTGTGATGATTCAAAACAGTGAAATAAGGAGCTCTTCTTCCCAACTGTGGTGTGTTTGCTGAGCAGAAGCCTTCACCTGCTACTGCATTTCCTTGCCTTGCTGCGTCATTGTGCTCTTGTGTGCTGGTGATGCCACAGGTACTGGAATACACTGGGCTGGTGCGCTAGTTCTCCACTTTAACACAGTGCTATGCTCAGAACGGGATTCACAAACATTTTAAACTGAAGATAGGAACAGAACTCCAAACTGGATAATTAGAATCATGTGATATGCTTACAAGGGACTTGGCTAACCACGGAGCACACTCAGTATTCAACCTCAGGAGCAATCAGGAAATGCACATTAAATCATCAATGATATGTCACTTTTCACCTATCACACACTGCAGTGAATTGTAAATTGCTACAACCTTTCTAGAAAGCAATTTGGCAAAATGTATCAAGAGCTCAAAAGAGTTCATACCCTTTGTCAGGATAATCACACATCCAGGAATCTACGTTAAGGAAATAATCAGATACAACGATTTTTATACACCTCCTTGTAGTTGTAACTAAAAATATGAAGATTTTTGGAAATTATGTCTGAAAATAGAATTGTCAGTTTAATTATGATTAAATTACCTTTCCATGATTAAAAGCTATGACACCAGTAATAATCACATGCTAGAAGAACATTTTTAATCATATGCAGAAAGGTGTAAGTTTTCTGTTCTCATTGTGTGTGTGTAAGAGAGAGGGAGAGAGAAAGAGAGGCATGGAACGAGAAAGAAATGTTTAGAAAACCTCTCCTGCTATAGAAAAAAGACCCCAGAATAGCAGCTGTATATATAAACAGAAATATTTTTAAGGCATGACAGAGCTTTTGTCAAAGAAAAAGTATTCCCTGGATCAGAAAGGGCAAGAAAAGGAGAGATGACAAGGTAAGTAAGTGGGGGAGTTAGTGTGGGGGTTGCCATGAGTGGACTTAATAAGGCTTGAGTGCAGGGGATAAGAAATAAATCATGGAGCAAAGCAGGCAGAACTCAAATCTCTGAACTTCATGTAATGAGTGGAATGGGTAACGCCCACCGTTAATGGTAGATAGAAAAAAAAAAACACTCTGGAGAGGTGGAGACAATTTGTGACATTTTTATTTTTTTAATTACTACAATAGAAAACACTCAGTTAATGTTCAACTGAACTGGGTTCATGAGCTTATGAGAGAGAGACATAAACAGAGAGAGAGAAAGAGAGGGTGAAAACCACCCCTCTCCAGCAGAACGTGGGCATGGCACAATCTTTTTTCCTCCATTCCTCCAACCCATCCATATTTTAAGCATGCATGCTTGTGCACTTAATGTGTTTTTCAAGTTTCCAGGGCCAGGATTTGAACCAGGGTCAGTGGACGGTATCTGGCTCCCAATACACAGCTCTTAATTGTTGCACTATGGACCAAGCCATGCGTCTATCATTTAGTTATTTGTCCATGAGTAAAGAGATGGAGAAATAGATAGAAAATGCTCTTAACAGGATCTTGACACCATGATCGACCCCAGCCTCAGCCAGCCAGGATCACGGCTCACACGGGCCCAGCACATTCAGGGTGGTCTCCAGACATGAATCCGGAACCTTCTCGTGTCAGTCAGCCTCATGGTGAATTACATAACATCATGCTACCACCCGGGATATTATTTTGTTTATGACTTTGGGTAAAAAAGAAATATACATAGGAAAAAAACAAAAAACAAAACTTCTTTCCTGAAGAAACTCAGTGTTTCATTTGCTTCCTCTTTACTCTGGTGGTGAGCGAGGGTTTCCCCAGGGATACCAAGGTGGAAAGATGGCCGAAACTTGGCACTCAACACTGGCCAGGAGGTCGGGGGCAGTTCATTCATTACAGACTCTCACCCTAGGGGAGAAGAGCGTGTGCCTCACAGAGTCACAGAGAATTGCCCTCACAAATAGGGTGAGCAAACAGGCTGTGGGAGGCAGTTTTCATAGTATTAAGAGGGAGAGGTGACCTCTGGTTCCTGAGGAAGGTTGAGGTGAGCTTGTTTGAATAGTTCTGCAGACTGGCAGGAAATTGAAGGCGCCATTCAGGGATAAGCAGGCGCTGCGTGTGGTTTCTTTGATAAGGAGGGTGTTTGGGCTGGGAACCTTAGCCAAGGGAGTAGAATTGGGCCACTCAAAGCCCTCCAGGACTCAGGTGTCAAAGCAGCAGTAATAACGGGTCTTCATTTCAGGTTTTACATATGATTCAGAAGAAGTACAAGCAATTCTTCTCTGAAGAAATGCATTTAAAAAGCAGCCTCTGGGCCAGCAGGTGGTGTGGTGGTTAAGGGCGTTGGACTCCTACATGGCTGACTGCGGTTTGAGTCTGGAACCTCTAGCTTGTTTTCTCACTTCCCTTCTCTCTCTCTGTCCCTCTCTGGTCAAATTTAAATAAATAAAGCTAAATAAAATTATTCTTTTTTTTTAAAAAGTGTGTTTTTTTTTTAAAAAAAAGCAGCCTCATGCCCGCCAGTGGTGTGGTGTTCAAGGTGGCTGGATCCCACATGGCCAACCATCTGGTTGAAGTCCTAGACCTGGAGTCTTGAGAATGGAAGAAAAGGAATTGCAGCTTGGCCATGGCCCCTGTTGGGCGCTTTCTCACTTCCCCTCTCTCTTCAGTGAGCACATAGTTCCTGTAGAAAAACAAAAAGAAAAATAGCCTCAAGAAATTCCCACAGTAGGCATTCCAAGAAGCATATGCAAAACCAAGCCACCTGAGTGAGAATCACACTGAGCAAAAGACTATAGAATCGTATTGTATCTTTAATCACTGTTAGAATTGGCTGATAAAAATATAAAATAATATGGTAAAAGAAAAAGCGACTACCAAAATTGATCAAAGAACTTTGATTTTTTAAAGAATTATTTAGTTTACTAATTTTAAGTTTGCTATAGGGCACATACACGAGAGAGAGAGAGAGAGAGAGAGAGAGAGAGAGAGCGAGAGCGAGATGCAAGGTCCAGCACAGTTAGCCACGTGGGGCCCAGTGCCTTAACCACCACACCACCTGAGGGCCCAGAGCTTGGATTTTTTTCAAAACTAGAGATACCGGGAATAAATTACAGAATGAATGGACAGGTTAAACAGTAAATTAGGAAGACTGAAAAGGGTGGGGGCAGGAGGGGTAGAGCAATGTTGGTTTACAGATGCTAAAGAACAGTTGATAAGAGGAAAGGATGTTAGTGTTCTATTGCACAATAGAAAGTGCAATTAACATTGATCGTGTACTTCAGAATAGCTAAAAGGGAGGATTTTGGATGTCCCTTACCTAAGTTGTTCTAAATGCCGGAGATGATGGGTGTGCTACTGTCTAATCTGACCATTACACATTGTATTCATGCAGCAAAAAACTACACTTTCCCCCAAACTTGTACAATTTTATTATGCGTCATTACACACACACACCAACAAACAGCTATAATCAAAAATAGAAAACCGAAAGGTCTGACTGTTAGGATGAGAAATTTGTCTGATAGAGTGAGATACTCCAAGGAATGCCTGGCTAGTATCCTAGGGTATAATAGAAGGGGGAAAAGGGGATATTTGAATGTACAAATGTTGGAAGGCCATAAACCTGTGATTCGGAAACCAATGCAGCACAAGCAAGAAAAGAGGAAAAGGATTAAAAATAAGGGTTTACAAAACCAAATGCAGGGGCCAGGTGATGGTATGCTGAGAATACAACTGAACCCCACGGCGAAGGCCCTGGGTTTGCATCCTGGACCTCCCTGAGCACACCAGCCATGTGTGGATGTCCATGATTTGGGCTGGCTGAGGACCTTGTTGGAGGTGCTCTCTGTGTCTCTCTTTAATGTAGGACATAAACATATAAACTTTAAAAAGGTCCAAAAAAACTAAGACTAGCAGATGGAGTAATGGTGATATTGCTGGACTCTCATGTAGTCAATCATGGTTGAGTCTTGGCTCTGGTGGCTTAAAACTCATACAAAGCGCATGTGCATGTGTGCCCCAAATCCTGAGAGGAGAGTGGAGGAGAAGGGATTGGGGCATAGCCATAGCCCAGAGGGGTGATTTCTTACTTTCTGTCTCTCTGGCAAGTGCATGCACCCTATCGCAAAAATCTCTCTTAAAAAAAAAATTCCAGGGGCCAGGAGGTGGCATGGTGGTTAAGGTGCTGGACTCCCAGATGGCCGACTGTGGTTTGAGTCCTGGGCCAGGTGGCTTGCTTTCTCACTTTTCCCTTCTCTCGCTCTCACTATCTTTGGTCTAATTAAAAAATAAATAATAATACCAAATAAAGAAATAACTTTTAAAAAAATTAAAAGACCCAAACGCAGTCAGACAGAGTTCCGAGCAATTTACATATACTGACTCTTTTAATCCTCACAGGAGAGGCTAATAGAGGCACAAAAATTCAGTTTTCCAAGGTTTTGTAGCTAGAAAATTGTAGGAGCACTTTGACTCCTGAGCGTTCTGGTTCCTGAGTGCATCTTAACAAAATGGCGAAACATCAAAGGCAACAAGATCTTAAAAGTTGCCAGAGAGAAAAGACCGAAAATCTACAAAGGAAAGATGATCAGTTTATCTGGCTTTTCCACTGCAACCGAATCCAGAGACAAGGGCTTGGAAAAAATAACTGTCAACCCTGATTTAACTTTCAGGTATACAGTAACAAAGACATTTCAGGCCAGTACGACCAGAGTTTATTATTAATAAGCACATACTGAAGGAATAATCATGTACTCAGGCAGAACAAAAATAATCTCAGAGGATGATGAAATGAAAGAAGAATTTTATGAGTCAGAATAAAACGCAGAATGAAGAAGTCACAACAATTCACAATAAATCTAAAATAAGCTTATGAAAAATTTTTTTAGTTTTTTTCTTTTCTTTTTTTTTTTTTTTTTTTGCTATAGGTTGCATGTGTTCTTCAGAGAGAGACAGAAAGAGAGAAGAGAAAGTGAGAAATCATCCCCCATGGGGAATATGTATATTGCAATTCCTTCTCCTACATTCTCCTCCTGGAACTTGGGGCATGTATGCACATGCATTTGGCGTGTTTTTCAAGCTGCCATGTTAGGGACTTAAACTGTGTAGTCAGCCATGTGGGATCCAGTGCCTTAACCACCACACCATCTGCTGGCTCATGGAAAAATTTAAAAGATAAAAATATCCATGCAGAGGTTATCAGAGTGTAAATGAAAACAAACAATAGGCAATAAAATAAATTACAGCCTCCAAAACATAAGGACACAGAAAGATTAGAAGTTGGAAAAACATATACCAGGAGAATCTAACAGAACCAAGAAATTGCTTGACTGCTCTTGGATTTGTCCTCACTTTTACTTTTTAAAGAATTATTTTATTTAGCTTTTATTTATTTATTTATCCACTTATTAATTTTTTTTAAAACTTGACCAGAGAGGGGTAGAGTGACAGAGAGCAAAAGAGAAAATAGGAGAGAGAGAGAAAGAGAAAGTGAGAGAGCAGACCGCCAGGTGCAGGACTTGAACCACCATTGGCCAAGTGAGAGTCCAGCACCTTTAACCTCCACACCACCTGCTGGCCCCTGTTCCTCACTTTTTTCCTCTGCTCTGCTCTTTATCAAAGGTGATTATGGGAATTGGCTTACATTATTATAGAGGTCAAGAAGTCCCACGGTGGGCCTTCCACAAGTTCAAGACAAGGTAAGTCTATGGCTCAAACCAGTCAGAATCTGAAGGCCTGAGGATGGTGGTGTGTGTGTGTGTGTGTTTGTGTGTGTGTGGTTGTGTGGGGGAGGGAGAGAGAGAGAGAGAGAGAGAGAGAGAGAGAGAGAGATGGGGGGAAATACAGACTCCTGGTGCAAGTTCTAGAGTCCAGAGGCCTGGGAACCAGGAGCTCCATGTTTGAGGACAAGAGATGATAGATGTCCTAGCCCAAGGAGAGAGAAAGAATGTTCCTTTCTTGTTTTTGTTCTCTTCCAGTGATTCAGTGGATTGGCTGATGCCCACCCCCCTAATGAGGGCAGAACTTTCTTACTTAAATGCTAATAGTGTTCCGAGACACCTTCACTTTGGGCATGCACACACACATGGCTGGCATGAGTCTCAAGTTGCTGGACTTGGGACTTGAACCCTGGTCACCCATGTGGTAATCTAGTGCATTAATCACTATGCAACCTGCTGGCCCCATAACCATTTTAATATAACAATTAGATTTAATTTTATGTTTAGCTTATTTCTGTGTTCCCTACTGGCCTGTTATATAGAAGACTTCAGTCTTGAGTTTTTCTTTTTGATTATTATATAGAGCATGTATTCAAGTTTTTTCATTTTTAAAATTATCCTATAGATGGCAAACGTATTGAGTATTTTCTCATCTGAGAATTTTTTTCTTGTTTTAATTCACACAAAAATTAATTGGTTATTGCCTTCTGGCCAACATCTTCATGGGACGGCAAGGGCACTGTTGCTCTTCGGGCTTCACAATGCTGCCCAAGGAGGACAAGAGGAAAGATGATGGAAAATCCCCTAAGAAGGACAAGGCCCACGGGCAAGGCCAAAAAGCAGAAGTGGTCTGAAGTCAAAGTGCAGGATGAGCTCAGTACCCCGGGCTTGTTTGACAAAGCTACATCTGACAGATGGTTAGGAGGCTCCCCACTGCAAGCTGAGACACGGCCTGTGGTCTCTGAGAGGCTGAAGGTTCAGGGATGCCTGGCCAGGGAAGCACTTCCGGAGCTCCTTTGTAAAAGACTTCCCCAAATAGTTTGAAAGCACAGAGTTTCCATAATTTACATGAGAAATACCAAGGGTGGTGACGTCTCAGTAGCTGGTGAAGATGCATGAACAAGCACAGCCAACTGCACATGAAAAATAAAACTTGATTAAATTAAAAATTAATTGATGATGTAAAATTCTTAGTTGTCTATGTGTTGAAAATTCTATAAACATTGTTCTATGCTTGCTTGAAATTTAGTGTTGCACTAAAAAAAATAAGAATAATGTTCTCTCTTCTAAAATCTTTCCAAAAAATTAATACTAGAACATAGCTCCCCCCACTTGGAACGAATAAAAGTAAGCTGGTTGGGGCGTTGTGAAGAAGAGTTTAAATAAAATGCACTTGAAAATTTAGCCTTTCATAGTCTTCATATTTTGTCTAAAATATTTTCTTCAACTAGATATTTAATTATACCTTCCATATCTACTGTTACAATTGGATTTTTGTTGTCCTTATAATTTGCTTGTAAAATCCAACTCTATTGCATATTCTCATTTTCATTTTCTTTGTTATCACTTTATCTCATTGTTCCCATCCCTTACCCTCCATCCAGATTCTTGGAGATATTTTAAAGTTCATCTGCATACACTGAGGGAGCTGACTGGCAAGGCCAAAGAGGCAGCCTCAGCACCTGTACCCAGAGAGATGATGTGAATGGCTTCTGGCCTAATTGTCAGAGCTACCCTATAATGAATAGTTTTCTATGTACTGTATCCAAACTTTGCATATACACTGATAAAGCCATTTGTTGATTAATCACTGTCTGGTTCTCAGAATTGCTGTCCCCATGAAGTACAAGATGTGCATGCCTAAGGTCCTTTCTTTTCAAGGGTCTGCCTGTAGTTCTTCTCTTGATATGATACTCTCTGCGGAATGATTTAATATCCTCAAGTCTGGGCTCTTCTAAGCCTTAGTGTTTCTGAGATATTTTCTATTCCCTGTGGTCTCTGAATGAATCAGAAAGCTGAAATGGTGGTGGTGATGCTGGTAAGAAATATAAGAATGATACTTTCTTTATTCAATTTGGGGTTTGGTTTAGACATTGGTTTCTACCAACCAGAAAGAAGCCATTTCAACATAAAGGTCTTAAGTAACGAGCTTGAGACAAATGGTTTCTGCTAAGTATTACTCTTAGGTAGCTAGCTCAGTGCTGGTTTCCAGACTTTTTTTTTTTTCAATGTAGAAGTCTCATAATATAAAATTAACTCTTTTGCATTGAATACATTCATGTGTTGTCCAACTACCACCTCTATTTAGGTCTAACTCATTTCTCCACTCCAAAATAAAACCCTTCCTCTTTCTTCCTTTCTCCCGTCTTCTGGCAACCACAAATCTGTGTTCTCTCTCTATGAATTTATTTATTTTGAATATTTCATCTAATTGGAATTACAATCAAATAATATTTGAACATTTGCATCTGGCTTCTTTCACTTAGCATGATGTTCTGCAGGTTCATTCATGTTTCAGTGTGTACCAGAACTGCATTCCTTTTACAACTGAGCGTTATTCTATTGAACGTCTATATCACAATTTGTTTATCCATTCACCCGTGATGGAAATAAGGGCTATTTTCACTCTTTGGCTATTGCGATTCATGCCACTATGAACATGTAAGTACATGTACTAGTTTGAGACACTGTTTTTAAATCTTTTGGGTCTATATTTAGTGGAATTGAGAGTCATATGGTAATTCTATTTAACTTTTTGAGGAGATTCGGCCCTGTTTTCCAGTGGCTGTACCATTCCTATAAGCAAAGGGTGAAGGCTCAGTTTCTCCATCTCCTCACCCACACTTTTTATTTCCCATTTTTAAAAAAGAAAACATAGGCATCTTAGTGGGTGTAAAGTATGACCTCATTGTAGTTTTGATTTGCACTTCCCTAATGACTAATGATGTGCATCTTTTCACGTACTTATTGGTCATTTGTGTACCTTCATTGGAGAAATAGCTGCTTGAGTCATTGTTCAATTTTTAAATTTGATTGTTTGTCTGCTTGTGATTGAGTTGTCAATGTCCTTTATGTGTTCTGGATCCTGGGTCCTTATCAGATATATGATTGACAAATATTTTGTCCCATTCTGTAGGGCATCTTGTCGCTTGTTTGATAATGTTCTTTGACACAGAAAACTTACATTTTGATGAGGTCCACTTTAATTTTTATTGTTGTTTTTGCTTTGTTTTGTTTCTCTCATACTTTTGGCATCATCTCCAGTTAGCTTTATTTTTAAACCCTAGGACTGCTGCTGTACCTCTGTCTTTGAACTTAAGTATTCTAGTAGCAGTATTTTTTTCTTTAGGATAAGTGATCTTACATTGTGTTAAGGTAATAGAATGTCTAATTCTCTTTGATAGAAACAGTCACTTTCTTTTGGTGACAAACCTGAAAACAGATGTTTCACTGTATAGCTTAATGACTCTTTCTAGTTAACACATTATGCATGCCCCTGGCAGCAGTAAAATTAGAAATCACTCTTCTCTCAATCATTGTCACTATTGCATACACTTTACTCTGCAGGTATATACCATATTCTATGGGATATCAAAGAGGAGTGCACATTTTTTTTTTTTTGCTTGAGAAAAGGAACTCTTTCATAATACTTAATATTTTTAAAGTTTAATTTTTTTAAGGTTTAAGATATCTGGCAATGTTGACCCAGCTGGCTTGGTACAGGTGGTGGGGCACACTGTGTTATGTTGGACAGGGGAGGGCCCCAGGTTTAGATCCTGGGTCCATTCAGGCATGTAGGGAGCACCTATGGGCATGCACATGATCTAGGGCCTGGTTGCAGGACTGGGGAGGATTGTAGCATGGTTGGACCATGTTGAGGGTATCTCTCTCTCTCTTTCCTCATCAAGAGAAGTAGAATTTGGAAAAAATATTTGGCAGTATGTACCAAGTTTGGAAGAGAGGTGAAAAGGGTTTGGATTTTGAATGCAGACTTGATCCAAGCAATGGAAAATTTTCCTCTTCAATGTGTAAGATTCTTTCTGCTTTTTTGAAATGAACCAAGGTTTGCATTCAACATGAATGATAGGGCATAGTTTTAGGCTGGCTGAAGGATGTGTCCCACCATTCATTTCCCTCACTTACCAAACCTGTGCTGAGGGTCTACTGCTCCAGGTGTCAAGGAGGCCGTAGTGGTTAAGACAGGCAAGGTCTGTCCTGTGACAGAGCTTGCCTTTGAGTCAGGGAGACATACAGTCATCCACTAACAATGGCTTGCAGTAATTTCAGATAATGATAGGTAAAGAAAATAGATCTTGATAATGGGAAGTGAAAACCTATACACATTTTTACAATGCAAAGAAGCCCTGTGTGAAGAGGTGATATTGGAGCTGAGGTCTGAATATTGAAAAGGAGCCAGCCATATAAAGATCTGGGAGAAAGGGACCATGATTTGGAAACAAACTAAAAAAATTCAAAGAAAAGCAAGGAAGCTGTGTGCTGGGTCTTGTTATGCAGGTGGGAGTAATTTAGGAGACAAGGCTGGTTAGTGGGTAGGGGCTAGACTCCTAGAACACTGTAGTCTCGGGAGGAGCAGATCTGCTTGCAGCAGAGAGGGCTCTACTTATCTGCAGCAGCTGGGAGTGGGGCAAGTGTCTACAGCCCCAGGCAGGGTTGAGGGCAACTCTGAAAGGAGATGTCAGCTACTTCGCCCTCCTGATTATTTGCTGGGAGAGAAAATACTCAGGGGAACCCTGCCAGGGACAGACCGGACTCAGAATCCTGGAAAGGCCCTGTAGCCTAGTGGTTAAGGGAGCCAGCTCTTACATGACCGACTGCAGTTCCAATTACAGCCACAGTGGCTGGAAAAGCACACCAGGTTTTTGTGCGTGCCCCAAATCCCAACAGGATGGAGAAATAGAGGAAGAGGGATTGTGGCGTGACCATGTTCCATTGGGGGGTTGCTTTTTCCCTCTCTTTCTGACAAGTGCATGTGCCCTTGGCAATAAAAAGTCCTTTATCATCACCTAACACAGAATATGATATTTCTCTTATACCCTGAAGCACTTCCTGCTTTATGCATTCCAGAAGGTAGGACTTTACTCCACCATTAGTTTTTTCACTCAGTGGCCTGAAATAGTACTTGACATAATATTTCGACACATAGCTATCAATGTATCTGCAAACTAATGAATAGAAGAATAATGATAACAATAGTTTCTGAGTTTTTCTATTACCAATGTAGGCTGGGAATACAAGCTTTAATATCATGCTTGAAATGGAGACCTTTCTTTAAATTAGCTATATGGCTCCAGATTGCTGATGTGTATACAAAGCACAGCCAAGTATTTCTTTCTATCTAGTTGTTATCTTAGCAGTGTCGGCTGAACACAGAGCCTCCTTGTAGAGAGATTTTTTTTCTCTTAGTGATGATGAAAATCTGAAAACAGGAATTGTATCACCTTGAGATTTGTATGTGTGTGTGTTAAAATGTACCAAAGTCTAAGTTTTTCTTCAATGTGGTTATTAATTAAAACTTCCAACTAAGGAAGTCATTTTTCCCCTGTGAAACATGATTGAATTAGGAAACGTAAGAAAAGCACTTAAAACATACTAAGAATGTCATTTGGTAGGATATTAAACTTTTGGCTCTGACATGCAGCTCAGAAAAGACAGTTTCTGTCTTCACGGATGAAGGGACAGAAAATGACAGAATTCGCGATGCATGAGAACTGTGTGCCATGTTTTAGGGAAGGCCAGTACCTTCATCCAATTTTTCATAATTTTAGGAAGTGGGAGACAATCCTCTTTCTTTTTTCAAATTTTGCTGGAGGGCATGTGCACTTGTCAGAGACAAAGAAAGAGGGGGGTGGAGAATGAGAAAGCACCTCCCATGAGGAATGGTCATGCCACAATCTCTCTTCAACTCCCCTTTCTTTTGGGAACTTGATCATGCATACTCATATTCCCAATATGTTTCCCAAGCTGCTGGGTCTGGGACTCGAGCTACCCAGTCAGCTTTATGGAATTCAACCACCTGAACCACCATGCTGGGGTTGGCCCAGGGGATGAACGTTTTTAAGAGTAGATATAAATAATCAGCTCTCTGTCTTACTGTAAACCTACAACTGACATAGAAGGAGATAAAGACAAGGACGAGCAACTTCTGCTTCCACTTCTTCACTTCTAATGTCAAGGAGAGGGAGTTCACTGGGAAACACTTACGCTATTGTTCAAGAAAACATTTGCAGATTTCTAGCCCCTCTGCCTTTAGCGAGATACTTACAAAATCATATATTATCAAAAACAAAACCACTCTTTCAATGATTGCCGTTTGAAAGAGTTATAGTATTATTTTCATCCCAACTAATGTTAACTGTGAATCTGCTCAGAAAACCACATACTTTTGGTATATTTCAAGAAACGTTTAGGTATAATTTTTATATTACAGATGGTCATGTGATACAAGTAAACAAATAACTCTGGTAAGGCTATGACTGGCCCTGTAGCACAGTGGCTAAGAGCTGTGTGTCAGCAGTCAGATTCCACACGGCTGACTGCAGTTCAAATCCTGACCCTGATGACTTGAAAACTGCACCAGGTATGTGTGCATGTGTGCCCAAAATTCTGATGGGGAGAAGTGGAGGACAGTTACTGCGATGTGACGGTGCCTCTCTGGGAGGTGGTTTCTCCCTCTGTTTCTGTCTCTGCTTTTCCCTGGTAAGTGCTTGTAACCTCCTGATGTAAGAAAAATGAAAGAAAGAAAGTAAAAGAAAGAAAGGGAATGTGAGAAAGAAAACAGTAATGATAAAAAAAAATTAGATATGAACAACACTTTAATGATTGTGGAGCCAGATTTATATCAAGTGCTAAGAATTAAAATAAAAGCCAAACCAATTGAGAAAAAGCAGATGTTTCAAAAAATATATAAACTGAGTAAAAACAAAGAAATTTAAGTTAATCTGAGTGTTCAAATTGGTATAGAAATAAAATGTTCTTTTCAGGTGTTTTACAGTTTCTTTCTTTTCCCATCATAAATGCAATGCCTATTACCTTGCTTCTCTTTTGGCACCGTATCAGTATGAATTATGATGAAGCCCAGAATATACATAACAGGTACAGACAAGAAAAAAATGAAAGCACTTACTCTTGGGTCCGCGTGGAAAGTCATGATGCATTTTTGCATAGGAAAACACAGAAAATTAGGTCACAACTTCCCCAACAACCTAATGCATCGTTAGCAAGTCTATACTGAGAAAAAAAAAAATGCAGTAGTAGAATTTTTTATTTTAAATTTCTGCTGGGGTAAAAGATGATCACCTGCTAAAATGTATGTGAATGTAATTCTAATTCTACCTCAGGGAAGTCTCTCCTGAGCCGCTGCCACCTCTGTGGCAACAGCTCCTTAAGTCGTTTCCTCCCTTACTCTTGTCTCTTCTCTGTCTGTTTCCAAATAGCAACCATAGTGATTTATTTTTAAGTGTATTTCTTCTTTTGAGAGAGAGACACTCCTGACAGGGTCTTCCTGCTGCCATCCACTCCAGTCACAGGCTTGTGCGTTGACCGGCATGCTCAGGGGGCCCTGGGATGTGAACTCACCACCCTTCCCATGTAGGTCCAGTTGTGTTACTGTTGTGCTACCACATGGCTACCATAGTGATATTTTCATCTCATGGCTCAGAACAAGTCAATCTCTTGCTTAAAATTTTCCTCAGTGTTCTCTTTAAGGAAGTGACAAATTCAAACCCCAGCCTCTGACCTCACTAATGGGTCCTGTTGACCTTTCTTACTTCCCACCACTGTCTTTCCTGCTTTCTAGACTCCATTCACACTTACTTACTTTTTTCTTTTCTTTTGGAGAGGTTTTTGCTGTAGGGTGTGTGCCCTCGCCAGAGAGGCAGAAATCATCCCCCAAGGGAGATGGCCATGCCACAATCCCTTCTCCTCCATTCTCCTCTGAGGATCTTGGGGACACACATACATGCTCCTGATGTGTTTTAAACTGCCAGATCAGGAACTCGAAACACAGTTGACTATGTGGGAATCCAGCGATAGGATTTCTACTTTCACCTGTAGCTTTTCTTTCTGTATACTTACTTGGCATTTATTTTGCTCTTCTTTTTCTCATACCTCCATAGGGACTTAGGTATTTACTTGGAATCTTCCCTCTTAATTCTAAAAGAAAACATCAATTTGCTTCTCAGCTCTGCTTACATTGTGTCCACAATTTTGATAAACTTTATCTTTGTTTTCTTTCCATTCCATGTATTTTAAATTTTCTTTTGAGATCTTTCTTTTTGGCATGGAATATTACAAGTGTGTCTGTAATTTCCATATGCTTAAACATTTTCTTGTCTTTCTAGTTGCAGATTCATAGTTTCATCCACCTATGATTAGAGTACATAGTCTGTATGGCTTTAGTTTACTAATATTTTTTGAGGTTCATTTTGTGGTCTAGGATATAATATCTTGGTAGATGTCCTATGGGTTCTTGAAAAAATGTACACTCTTCTGTCACTGGGTAGAGTGTTCTATGTGTTTCAATTAGATGGTGTTGGTTGATTGTGATTTTAGATTTTCTATATTCTTTTTTTTTTTTTGAGAGGTTTTTGCTACGGGGCGTGTGCGCTCGCCAGAAAGACAGAGACAGAGAGAGAGAATCACCCCCCGGGGGGATGGTCACACCGCAATCCTTTCTCCTCCATTCTCCTCTTGGGATCTTGGGCACACATGCACTCGCGCCCGGCATGTGTTTAAGCAACTGGGTCTGGGACTCGAATCACAGTTGGCCACGTGGGAGTCCTGCACCTTAACCACCATACTACCTGCTGGCCTTTAGTAGTTTTAATGTTTTTAAGGTTTTTGTCATAGATCGTGTGTGGTCACTGGAGAGAAAGAGAAGGAGACAGTGAGAAGGAAAGTGAGAAATCACTTCCTTCCCTTACCCCCACAAGGATAACCATGCTGCAATCCCTTCTCCATTTTCCTCCTAGGGTTTTGGATATGAACACGTGCCCAGTGTGATCACATAGCAAGGGCTGGGACTCGAACTGTTGTTGTTTGTATGGGAGTCCAGTGTCTTAACCATCACACCACCTGCAGGACCCCATTTTTTAAAAAAGTTTATTTATTTTACCTCCATGAGTACGAGGGACAGAGTGAGAGAGATTAGAACCCAAAACAGGTGCCCATGCCATGATCCATCCTCAGTGGCAGCCAGTCCTGGACGATGAACCCGTGTGCAACCAGTGTATTGAGAGGTCTCCACCTAGAATACCGCCGTGTGGGTCAGACTCACAGAAGAATCACGTCTCCACTGGGCTATTAGCCAACTCCTTGTCTAGTAGTTCGATCAGTAACTCAGTGAGAGGGGAAGTCTCCAAGTGTAATTGTGGATTTGTCTGCGTCTCCTTTCAGTTCTGTTTTTGCTTCATGTATTTTAAGGCTCTGTTATTTGGCATATACACACTACATTTTGCTGGGGGAGAATAACCCTTTTATCATTGTATAATGCTTTTCTGTCTTTTGTCATTGTCTTTGGCCTGAAGTCTACTTTATTAGATTAATATAGCCACTCCTGCTTTATTTGGTAGCAGTTTTATTGGGATATAATTCACATGCCATGTAATTCACTCAAACTACACAAGTCAATAGTGCTTCATATATTTATAGTGTTAGCAACCATCAGCGTAATCAGTTTTAGGGCATTCTCACTGCCCTGAAGAAAACCACGTAGCCTTTGTCCTTTAGCTTCCCAGTCCCATCATTCCCCTCCTCAGTTCATCCCAGTCCTCGAACGACTAATCTACTTTCTGTGTCTGTAGAATTGCCTTCTGGACACTGCATGGGATAGTGTAAGATCCTTTGTGGTTAGTTTCCTTCACGTAGCACAATGTTTCCAAGGCTTTTCCGTGTTGTCGCATGTTACTGCCTTTATTTTCATGGCTGAAGAGTATTCCATTGTATAGCTGTACCGTATTTTACTTATCCATTCAACCATGGGCACTTGGATTGCTTCTGCTACCTGACTGCCATGGATAATGTACCTATGGACAATTGTGATACGTTTTTGTGTGAACATATATTTTCGTTTCTCTTGGGTCCATGTCTAGGAGTAGAACTGCTATCTCAAAGGTTAATGCCATGCTTAATGGGCTTTCAAAATGTTTTCCAAAGTGGCTGCAATATTTGCATTTGTACCAGAAGTGTATAAAGATTCTGGATTTCTATAAATCCATACCAACGCTTGTTGTTGCCTGACTCTGATTCTAGTCATTCTTGTGAATACATGTTGATGTCTCACTGTATAGTCTGAGTTGTATTTCCTTAATGACGAATGATTTTGAGAATCTTTTTCTATGTTTATTGGCTATTTGGATATCTTTGGACAAAGATTTCTTTCAATTATTTTTTCATTTTATAGTGGATTATTTGTTATAACTGTTCTGTATACATTCTAGATTCAAGTCCCTTATCAGATACATGACTTGCAAGTGTACTCACCTATTCAGTGGGATATCTTTATTTATTTGTTAAATTTATTTTTCTTTATTATTATTATTTATACAGTCAATCGCTATACATCATTTAGATTTTAAAGAGACTTTACACAGCACGATATACACCTCAGTTCAGTCCAGTTGAGAATACTATACACATCCTCATCAACAGCTAATAAATCATGTCTGTGTCCCACAAATGCCTTCTTTATTTTTCCCCCAGTTTTCCTTTCCTTCGCTCTTCCCCTCCCATACTTTCCTTTCAGTAGGATATCTTTTCACTTTCCTTAGAAGCACAGGCATTTTTTATTTTAATGAAGCTTAATTTATCTAGTTTTTTTCTTACTTGTGTTTTTAATGCTGGAATAACTTGATTCCTACATGCAAAAAATAATCTTGGACATCTTACCTGACACTATATTGAACATTTCATTGAAAATGGATCAAAGACCTAATATAAAAACTAGAATTATAAAACTTAGAAGAAAATATAGGCTACATCTTTTTCCTCATGGATTTTGCTTATCTTTTTCTTATCACCTTTTAGAGTTTTCCTTTAGTTGTCTCTTATACTGCTTCAAAAGTTCGTATTTGTAATTAGCAGGGAGAGCAGAGAAGAACACTGCAATGTCATTTTGTCCAGACTGGAAGTTATAACTAATAAGCCCTTTTGTTTTTCAAGACAGGGCAGGTAGTTCTGTGGCAATCATTCTGCCTTTCTGCCTTAGCCTCTTAGCTTTGGTTCAGGCACCCTTCACTGTGCTCAGCTCTTTTTTGGATAGGGTCTAGGTGTGCCTCAAGCTAGTGATCCTCCTGCCTTGGGCCACCCCCATCCTCAAGTTGCCAGGGTCACAGCGCACATCACTGCTTCTGACCTTCAGGTTGGGGCAGGAACTAAACTTGGGTGTTCCATGTGGTCCCAGTTTACAGGGCACAGCATCTTAGCAGTGCACACCACTGTGACTGGGCCCCTCATAAATACTTTCAAGGGGATCAAATATAGTTCATAGAAAATTCAGGTTTACCCACATAAGCAGCCTGGGCTGGGTTATTTCCACAAAGTTTCTCTGTTTTAGCAGCATTCTGCAGGTCTTAATTTATCCCATTTACCTTCTGCTTAATGAAATTTATCTTAGATTATGACTGAGGTGGTGAGAAGTTGTTAGGGACCCTCTGCTCTCTTTCATTCCAGTTAAATTTCTTTTGCAAAGGACAATGTCATCCATCATTGCTTTGTCAAGGAGAGTGGGAAGGGAAAACAGGAATGGGTGTTTAGAATAAGGGTTAGAGTTTAACGACTGTTGGGGCTCTTCTCAGATATCCCCACATAATTTCCAGAATCTCATGTTTTCACAGCTCATGGATTCCAAGAAGGAGGACAGTTAGAGGATTCATCAAATTCTTGCCAGGTTATGATTTCTTTATTTGGAATTCAGAAGCTGTTTTATTTTTCTTTTTTAGTTTGAACTGTATTTATTTCCTCAGAGTTAGAGAGAGAGCAAGAGACCTCCATCAGGATCTTCACACCACAGTCCATCCCAGCCTCAGCCAGCCACATGGTCATGCTCACATGTGCCTAGAAGGTACAAACCAACCTCAGGTGTGAACCCAGGACCTTTCCGTAAGGCCTCAGCAGCTCAAAACATCGTGTTACTGCTGTACCATCTCAGCCAGTCAGAAATGCAGAAATCTCTTTAGGGTGGTGATTATTCTTTGTATGTGAATTTGACTGGAAAGGATGAGGCGGGAATATTATCTTTGTTATCTGCAGATTAGCACTGTTTTCAATGTAGATACTTGGCCTAGTTTTGTTAAATGCTTTCCTTTGAAAAGTGAGGTCCCAGTGCAAGATAAAACATTTATTTCTTAGAATAATATAAGGTGTTTGGTAATACAGTGTGAGCATTTCCAGACTGTTTTATTTCCTCATATACATCTTACTTTCAGTAACTATTTTTTTTTTTTAATTTTTTTTTTATGTTTTTGCCATAGGGTGTGTGTGTTGGCCGGAGAGGGACAGAGAGAGGGAAAGTGAGAAATCACTCCTCAGGGAGGATGGCCACACCACAATCTCTTCTTCTCCACCCTTCTTCTCCATTTTTTTCTTGGGATTTTGAGTACTCATTCATGCACCCAATATGATTTTTTTTTTTTGAGAGGTTTTTGCTATAGGGAGCTTGTGCTTGCCAGACAGACAGTGAGAGACAGAGAGACAGAAAGCGAGAAATCATCCCCCAAGGGGGATGGCCATGCCGCAATCCCTTCTCCTCCATTCTCCTCTCAGGATCTTGGGCAAGCACGCACAGGCTCCCGGCGTGAGGTTTAAGCCACTGGGTCTGGGATGCGAACTATGGTTGACTACATGGGTGTCCAGCGACATAGCCATTATGCTAACTGCTGGTCCTCCCAACATGGTTTTGAAGCTGTTGGGTCCAGGACTTTAACTGTGATCAGTCATGTGGGAATCCCCAGTCACCATGCTACCAGCTGGTCCCTTTTCCCACGCTCTTTAGCCAGTATTTTTCTTATATTTTATTTTCCTTCCCTGAAACATCTATCCCTAAATCCTTACTCAATCTTCTCCCTAAAAAAAGAAAAATACTCAAGTTTCTCTTTCTGCTATTTAGTTTCTTTATAATCAGTACATGACTATCAAAATTTATAATGTTTTTAGTGATGCTTTTTTCTTGGATGACTTTTAGAATCTGAATCATAAATTTAACTAATACTAGGATATTATATTATGTTATAGAGTCATCTTCAGGTACTTATACTGTATTGTATTAGTATAAAATTCAATGACCAGTTCCCTGAATTCTAGTGAATTAAGCAATTGGAGAAAGTTAGGTTTAATAATCAATGTTAAAGCATAAAATTTTACATGTTTTGGCTTGCTAGTAGCACGACTGCAACTCAGTGCTCTGTGATTCTGGATCTACGTGAGAAAGTCTTGGTTAGTGTCCTACGGCCTCCCTATACATACCAGGTATGTGCATGCATGCCCATGATCCAAGGATGGCTGAAGCTCAGGGGTGGATGGTAGTGTAAGATCTAGCTGGAGGTATTTCTCTCCCTGTACCTCCTGTCTCTTTCTTTCTTTCATTTATTTATGTAATTTTTATTTATTATCATCATCATTATTATTTTTTAATTTGAACAGAGACAGAGAGCTGAGAAAGCAAGTCACCAGGTCTGGGACTCGAACTGCCATTGACCATGTGGGAGTCTAGTGCCTTAACCACCATGCCAACCTGCTGACTTCTCTCTTTCTTTTTCCCATCTCTCTAGCTCATGAAATAAGTAAATAAACTTCCAAAAAATTGTATTTTTTTGAGAGACACCCTAGATATTTGCCAATTCCATTACATTTTGGTCACATAATTAAGCTGTTAATCTACATTTTCTAGCCTCCTAGCATTTAGATGAGGCCATGTGATTAGTTCTACCCGATGGAGGTTGAGAAGAATAGTATGAGTCGCTTCTAGGTTGAGGCAGATGAAAACAATCGTGTCTTCTCCACGTATCACATCTCCCCCCTCCCCACTGCTATGTTACAGCTGACTTAACTGGTGTGGTGAAGAAGGTAGAGACACAACATGGCTTGAAAGAGAATGGACTGGACCCCCTGTCCTCACAGGCCCATCTTGAAATACCCTGAGGTTGTTAGAGGCTCTGATACCTGTTCTATTATTTCTCCAAGTATTCCTATGATGATTATCTCTCTGCGTGTATAATTTATGGTTGTAAATACTATTTTTCAAACTTTTTATAAATTACATGAATTAAGGTCCTATCTATTTCTTCTTCTTTTTTTTTTGGAGAGATTTTTGCTATAGGGCACATGTGCTCGCCAGACAGACAGAGAGAGACATAGAGACAGAAAGCAAGAAATCACCCCCCAGGGGGTATGGTCATGCCGCAATCCCTTCTCTTCCATTCTCCTCTCGGGATCTTGGGCACGCATGCACATGCACCTGGCATGAGTTTAAGCCACCGGGCCCAGGACAAGAACCGTGGTTGACTACGTGGGAGTCCAGCGACATAGCCATTACGCTAACTGCTGGTTCCCTATTTACTCTTCTTAATGCTATGTGGAATTAACTCCCATCCAGGCAGGAGAAATGTATTTCTTATGTCATTCTCACCTTTCAAATAGTACAGAAAAAAGCACAAAAATCCACATTCATTGGTTTTTACTCTGGTTTCTCGGAAGATGTCAAAAGATACGTGTAGGCAACAGA
>NW_006159504.1:269172-291371 GCF_000334495.1 Tupaia belangeri chinensis | reverse complement strand
GTCGCTGGACTCCCATGTAGTAGACCGCAGTTCGCATCCCGGACCCGGTGGCTTAAAACTCATGCTGGACACGTGTGCTTGCGTGCCCAAGATCCCAAGAGGAGAATGGAGGACAAGGGATTGAGGCATGACCATCCCCTCTGGGGGGTGATTTCTCGCTTTCTGTCTCTATGTCTCTCTCTGTCTGTCTGGCGAGCGCACGTGCCCTATAGCAAAACAACAACAACAACAACAACAACAACAAAAACTTCTCCAGAAAAAAAAGAAAGATACATGTAAACCAATAGTGCATTCTTTACAAAAGTTTTATGCACCAGACCTCTCTTCGTACATCTTCTTTTTAGGTAAAACTATTGTTTTTTTAGAGTATATGCATGTTTACATGAAAATAAAGTTTATCCCTGTATCCCCTGTCACGAGACATGTGTCCTCTTCCCTGTTAACCACGTCTCCACCAGAGTGAGCCTATGTTGACAGATCATCACCCAAAGTTCATGGTTATGTTATGGCTTAGTCTTGGTATCGTATATTCTATGGGTTCGAATGAATGCATAATGACATGTATTTATTATAATAGCAGCCATACAGAACAGTTTCACTGCTCTAAAATTCTCTGCTCTTCCTGTTTATCCGTCTCTCCCCTGCCACCACTAGAAACCGATGATTTTTCTATAGCTTTGCCTTTCTCAGAATGTCATATAGTTGGAATGTGCAGCCTTTTCAGACTGGCTTCTTTCCCAAAGCAGTACGTACATAAGTTTCCTCCATGTTTCTGCATGGTTTGATAGCTCACTTTTTAGCACTGAATAATATTCCATTGTCTGTAAGTACAATTTATCATTTATCTATCATTTATCAATTGAAGGACATCTTGGTTGTTTCCAAGTTTTGGCTATTATAAATAAAGCTGCTATAAACATTCACATGTGCAGGTTTTATATGGACACACATTTTCAACTTCTTGGGTTAAATACCATGGAGTGCAAATGTTAGATCCTTTGGTAAGAGTATGTTTAATTTTGTAATAAACCACCAAGCTTTCTTCCAAAGCAGTTGTACCATTTTGCATGCCCAAACATAATAAATGAGAATTCCTGTTGCTTCACATCCTTTGGTGCTGTCAATATTCTGAGTTTTGACTATTTTACTTTATTTATTTGGAGAGGTTTTTGCTATAGGGTGCGTGCACTTGCCAGAAAGACAAGAGAGAGAGAAATAGAAAGCGAGAAATTACTCCCAGGGGGATAGCCATGCCGCAATCCCTTCTCCATTCTTCTCTCAGGATCTTGGGCACACACACGCATATACCCAGTGTGAGTTTAAGCCATCAGGTCCAGGACTCGAACCATGGTCGACTACATGGGAGTCCAGTGACATAGCCATTATGCCAACTGCTGGTCCCTTGACTATTTTAATATGTGTTCTTATCATCATTTCTCTGATGGCGTATGATGTGGAGCATATTTTTATGTTTATTTGACGTATGAATATCTACTTTGATGAGGTGTCTGTTAAATTCTGTGCCCATTGTTTGATAAGGTTGTTTGTATTCTCATTGTTGAGTTTTAATAGTTATTTGTGGGGGCCAGCAGGTGGCATAGTGGTTTAGGGTGCTGGACTCCCAAATGGCAGACTGTGGTTCTAGTCTCAGACCTGGTAGCTTGCTTTCTCATTTTTCCTGTTTCTTGTTCTCTCTTTCACTCTGTCCCTCTCTGGTCAAATTAAAGTAAATAAATAGATAAATAAAGTTAACTAAAATAATTCTTTCAAAAAATAAAAATAGGGAACCAGGAGTTAGCATAATGGCTATGTTGCTGGACTCCCACATAGTCAACCACGGTTCGCGTCCTGGACCCGGCGGCATAGAACTCACGCCGGGCGCATGTGTGTATGTGCCCAAGATCCCAAGAGGAGAATGGAGGAGAAGGGATTGCGGCATGACCATACCCCCTGGGGGGTGATTCCTCGCTTTCTGTCTCCCTCTGTCTGGCAAGCGCACGTGACCTATAGCGAAAACCTCTCCAAAAAAAAAAAAAAAAGGAAAAAAAAATAAGAGTTATTTGTGTACTTGGGATAATAGTCTTATTAGATATGTGTTTGGTAAATATATTCTCTCAGTATGTGCCTTGTCTTTTTATTTTACTAATGGCATTTTTTTGCAGAGTGAAAAACTTCAGAGGTAATAAGTTTCTTTTTAGAGAGAGAGAGATTTTTTGCTATAGAGCACGTGAGCTTGCTGGATAGACAGAGACAGAGATTCAGAAACTGAGAAATAGCCTCTCCCAGGGGGGAAGACCATGCCACAATCCCTTCTCTATTCTCTCTCAGGATTTTGGGCATGTACGCACACATGCCTGGCATGAATTTCAGGCCTCTGGGTCTGAGACTTGAACCATGGTCAGCTATGTGAGAGTCCAGTGATGCAACTATTATGCTATCAGCTGGTCCCAATTCAGTTCAACTTAATAGTTGTTTCTTTTTTGAATTCTGCCTTAGTATTATATGTAAGAACTGATTACCAAACCAAGGATATCTACAATAGATCTTATCCTATGTTACCTTCTAAGGTTTTATAGTTTTGAGTTTTACATTTAAATCTGTGATCCTTTTTTAAGTTAATTTTGCTAAACAGTTTAAAGTATGTTTCTAGATTCTTTTTAAATCATTATTTATTTATTTGCTTGTGGATGTCCAGCAGTACCAGTACCATTTATTGAATGGGAGCCTTTGCTCCATGGTTATTATTGCCTTTGCTCTTTGGTCAACTATTGGTTGACTATATCTGTGTGGATTTATGTCTGGGTTTTCTATTCTGTTCCATTCATCTATTTTCTTTTTCTTTTCTTTTTTTTTTTTTTTTGAGAGTTTTTTTTTGCTATAGGGTGCGTGCGCTCACCAGACAGAGAGACAGAGAGACAGAAAGTGAGAAATCACCCCCCTAGGGGGGGATGGCCAGGCCGCAATCCCTTCTCTTCCATTCTTCTCTTGGGGTCTTGGGCACACACGCACAAGCACCAGGCGTGAGTTATAAGCCACCGGGTCCGGGACTCGAACCGTGGTCGACTACGTGGGAGTCCAGCAACATAGCCATTATGCTAACTGCTGGTCCCCCATTCATCTATTTTCTATGTTTGTAACAAAACCATGTAGTCTAAACTGTTATAACTTTATAATAAATCTTTAAGTTGGGTAGTGTCAGTCCTCCAACTTTGTTTCTCTTCTTCAATAATGTGTTGATTAATTCGGGTCTTTTGATACCTGAAAAAGGTGTCTAGAAATCAATATTCATAAGACAGTTTAAATCCATGAAGAAAGTCTTGTGTGCAGGACCATTGCACTGAAGCAACTCATGAAGACACCGTAGACCTCCACATTGTTATCAACAGCCAGTTCTTTCTCCTTCGGTTTCATCCTCCATATTGATAGACTTTTATAAATGTGATTTTGAGGACAACACCTTTCTATGTTATTTAACTGATCTCCACAATCTTATTCTCTTCTCTCTATAGCCTTTTCTCACTATTATGTAGACTATCTCATAGGAAATGTGAGTTAATCATATTAATGACTTCTCTCCTAAAATCCTATGAATAGTTACTCATTTTGTTAGAGCTGAGAACAAAGTCCTTATAATGACCTGTAATTGCATTGTTATATTGCTGCTTACCTATCAGGCCTCGTTTCCATGGGCTCTTCCTCTTGCTTACTCTGTTACAGCCACTTCGTTAACTTTTTTTCTCCTTGGGCATGTCAAGAACACTAGCAGCTCCTTCTTTTCCCAGTTAGCGAACTTCTCAATGTCAAGTTTAAACTCAAAGATCAACTCCCCAAAGAGGCTTATGCTGTCTACTCTATTTAAAGTTAGAGCTACCCTTTTCTCTGTCCTAGCTCTCCCAATTCATTACATGCTCTATTTTTCTAACCTTGCATTTATAATTTGTAATACATTATATAACTAACCCATATATTATGCTGGCTACTTATTGACAGACACTACTTTCATCCTTTCTAGACTATCATTCCAGGAGAAAAGAAATCTTTGTCTTTTTGTTCCTTGACGAACTCAAGACCTGAGAATAATACCTGGCACATAATGTATGCTAAGTATATATTTACTGAGTGAGTGAATAAATAAATCTTTCACCTGAGAAAGCTAAAATTATCATCAAAGGTAACAGGAATGATCATTTCTAACTGTTACAAATTGGTAATTTTGATTTGTTTGTATGAAAAGAATTACCCAACAGATCATAGAAAGATTCACTAAAGACATCAAAATATGTAGACTGACAATAAACATGTAAGGAGCCAGGACCGATTCTTCAGTTTGCATCAGAGGAATGTTAGCAGCAACAGAAGGTCTTTGGTGCTAAGGCACAAATGGAAGCCAACCCTCCAGCATAGTAAGATTGTCAAGGCACAGTATGAACCAGTCAAGTCTCTGCGACTATTTGCAATGGTTATTAAAATTCATTATTCATATTAATATCATAAATCATACTTGGGGATATAGTCTTGATTTGCTTTATTAGTCCTATGGTTTCATAAATGTAACTATTGATTGCTTTTAAATCATTAAAAGCTTAAAATTGCTTATCATTGTAGCTTCCAAGCCAATGTTTCTTGAAATGTTTTTTAAGAAATATTAACAGGCATGTTATGAATAAGTGGGGTCCAAGCTCAGGTAACTTTGGAAAACACTGAGGTAAACAGAACTCTTCACCACAGGAGTATGTTGAAGAAATCAAATGTGGATTTGGATTTACATAAAAGAAATTTAGTGGACAGTATGCCCAAATTTGACCACAGAGGCTTCTAACTATGGACCATGTTAAATTTGGGCAAAGAATACTATGCACTAGTGAAAATATGACCAGGTCTATGGTCATATCTGTAATCGCATCATCCACTTCACTACGATTACTCGGTAATAATCCACTTCACTACGATTACTCGGTAATAGCGTTTTGTAGAACATCAGATATATTAGGTAAAAGGTTTACAGATATCTGCATAAAAGGATATGCATGTAATAAATATCCATGAGATATGTATATAAGGTTATTTGCAAAAGTTTGTGGAAAAATGCAACTAAAGTATAAATTTACCTTGGTGCAAAAATTTAACAATCTATGCGGAGTTTTTTTCATAATAGGCATTTCTATGAACTTTTCAAAGCTCCCTTATCTCTATATATGTATTTACATTATGTATAAAATAGAAGAGACATATATAAACTAGTTGGAAATATGAGCACTTATAATGCACTTAGGCAGAGAATCTGGGCTGTAATAACAGCTGAAATTTGAAGGAAAAAGGTCAACAGAGAATGAAGAGAAGCTGCAGAAAGGATGGAGAAAGGGTTGAGAAAAAACATAATGTTTAGTGCTCTGATATGCAGCCAGAATCCAGTTCTGAGGTAAAAGAGGAAAACCTGGGAAAGCCTCCAATTTATGTCTTGTTGAAAGTGAGCATGAGTGTGGGCTCCGGCTCCTCTCTTCACTTCCATTTCTTAGAACTACATCCATATTACCATGATCAAGAGCAGGCCAGCAGTCAGGGTAGAGGTTAAGATGCTGGATTCCGCATGGCCGACTTTTTTCAAATCCCAGACCTGGCAGCTTAAAAATCATGCTGGGCCCATGTGCGAGCATGCCAAAAAGGAGAAGGAGGAAGGATTGTGGCATGGCCATCCCTCTGGGGAGTGATTTCTCACTTTCCTTCTCTCTCTCTCTCTGGTGAGCAAACACTCCCTATAGCAAAGAAAAAAAAAATTATCAAGAGTAAGCAAAATTCATATTTCTTAAATATGGTAGCGTTTAGTTTTCTAACAAAGAATAAATAGCTTTAGAAAATTATTAGGTCATTGGAAAAGTTATGATGTAGTTTTGCATAGAAAAAATATGTCATGACTTTTCTTTTGATCTGACAGATTCTGTGACATTTGTTATTTTTTTTAATGCCAAATGTGCATGTGATTGTCAGAGAAGTAGAGAAACAAAAAGCACCCTCCTAATAGGACATGGCCATGCCACAATCTCTTTTTCTGCATTTCTTCATCCCATCAGAATTTTGTCATTTGTGCACATGTGCCAAGCATATTTTTCAAGTCATCAGAACCCTCGACTGGCTTTGAGGGAATTCAGCAATCTGTGCACAGAGCCCAACCACTGCTACTTTTGAATGAGCACAGGTGTGGCTTAGGGAGTTCTTCTGTTTTGTTTTGTTGTTTGTAGGCAGGAATCCACTATGCCATGATCCTCCTGCCTCAGCCTCCCGAGTAGCTGGGACCATAAGCATGCACCACTAAGTCCGGCTTTTAAGGTGAGTCTGGAATCTAATCTGGACCTCACAGGAGGCCTCAGTATACTGAGCAGAAGCCTCTAGTTCTCACCACAAGACTGGGAACTAGGTATTGTTTCCATTCTTCATCATGGTGCAGTGTGGGCCCTGAGATTCCAGAGGATATCTGATTAGCGACAGGTAGTGGCATCATCAGCAAAACAACTTGGGTTACATGAACTACTGCTTAAAAGACAGGGTAGAAATAAGAGTGTCATTTGTGGGACGATGTCAACAAATGTCAGTCAGGTATTAGTTATATTTATTCGAATAAAAAAGGATACATTTTTACTAATTTTATCTGCCATTCTATGCTTGGGCTTAAAAACTGTACTACAATGAGATATCTTTGAGCACAGGAAAATGATCATATGTCTTTGAATATGTCATTGAATAGTCTGTAAATAATTCTATGTGTACATTTTATATTTATTCTGTCCATCTTGTAGCTAATAAAAGCATACAGCTAAGTCTGGGTAATTGATAAAGTAAGGGTGTATTCAGCTCACAGTGCAGAGGTCCAAGGTCCAGGGCAGCATGTGAGGGGGTCCCTGGGCGGCGTCACAATATGGTAAAGAGCAGGAGCAGTGGGGCCAGCAGATGGCGGAATGGCTACATCACTGGACTCCTGCGTAGGCAACTGTGGTTTGCGTCCCAGACCCGACAGCTTAAAACTCACACTGGGCTTTTGTGCACACAGGCCTAAAATTCTGAAAGGAGAATGGAGGAGAAGGGATTGTGGCGTGGCCATCCCCCTTGGGGGTGATTTCTTGCTTTCTGTCTCTCTGTCTCTCTCTGCCTTTGTGGTGAATACATGTGCCCTATAATGAAAATCTCTCTAACAAATAAAAATGAAAAAAGTACAGAAGTATGTGTGTCTGTGTACCTGTGTCTCTGTCTCCTCCCTCTCCTGATAAAACCTCCAGGCTTGAGTCATGGGATGGCCACCCTGATCATCTTAATCCTGATCTCATCCCAAGGGCTGCACCTGTCAACACTATAATTAGAAAAAGTTTTCCCCTTCCTAATCCCATCACAACCAAATCTTGACTCATGAAATTTTGGAGAACATCCAAACAGTAGTAAGATTTAATTTATTCAACTAACTTATTCTCTTTTTCTTTTATTACAAGTTTTTGAAAAGGTTTGCTTGAAGTTCGTGGACAGAGAGTATTTAGGCATGAGGCACACAGTTTGAACCAACACTGTACTCTGAGCAGCCGTTTGTCTTCTTGTATCCTGAAGCAGATACCTTGCAGCTTGGGAGGGTCCTGCTACAGTAGTGCAGGCAGGAGGGGCACTGCTGGGATGCTGGAAGCATTCTGGGGAGGCTCCAGTTTGGCACGGTGGGGGCTGCCTGTACTTACCAGATGGAACTGTGGCTGGCCCTGTGATGTTGTGTTGGATGGTGGTAGGGCATGGGGGAGGATCGCAGCATGAAACACTGTCGAGAACGTCTGCCCCTCTCTTCCTCTCCCTTTCCTGAAGGAAATGAATAGATACACTTTGGTTTAGAGGTTGTCAAGATACTCACTTTGGCACCTCTCATTGGGTTAAGATCTTCACTACCTCAGGTGGATGCTGCAGAAGGGTGCAGGTAGCCTATCAGGTGCCTTTCTCTCGTGTGCGTTGGTCCTCTTAGCAGCTTCTGCAGCGTCAGAACTTGCAAAAGAAGGGAGCATTTTTCCAGCCCAGTGGCTTCTGCCTGGTTGTAAACAGCCGGCTTGTGTTTAAGGGAGGGAGTGTAGCCTGTAACACGACAGCCCCACCCTAGTTCACTGCTTCTGCCACCTGCCTTCTGGCTTAATGTTGGAAGCAAGAAGCAGGCAATTAAGTGCGAGGAAATGAAAATAAATGACACCGTTCATTGCACATTACAAAGTGCCTGGCAGAAAGAACGCTGCTTGTAGAGAGACCCAGTGACCCTGCAGAAAATGTGCCTCAGCCTGAGAACCAGCTGGCACTGAGATGGTGACCCAGGCTTCCTCTGCCGCCTAGTGTGCCTATTGTCGCCCCGACAGTCCTGCATTTCCTTCCTGGGTTAAGACACCAAACCAAAGAAACGGATGTTTTAAAAACCATAGAGGTTCAGTTACAACTCTGTAATGTTGGTGTGTAATGATTTGCAGAGTCATTAATTAAATCTGAGTACCAGGGAATATAATCACAGTGACATATTTCAGCTGATTTTGTAAGATAAATTCTATAACTAGCAATGACTTTAGCGTACATAATTGAGTACTCGTTGAACAATCATTTGTAAATTACTGTGTAAAATAAGAAATATTTCAGGCCCAACTTATTTACAAACGGCTTTAAAAAAAAACAAAACTTTATTTACTGGAGCCAGCAGGTGGTGTGGTGGTTAAGGCACTGGTATCCACATGGCCAACTGTGGTTCAAGTCCTCGACCCAGTAGTTTGAAAATCATGCCTGACGTGCATGTCTGCATGCCCAAAATCCCAAGATGAGAATGGAGGAGGAAGAATTGTGGTGTGGTCACTCTCCAGGGGTTGGGGGATTTTTCACTTTATCTCTCTCTATCTCTTTCTCTGTATCCTTCTGTACATTCCTACCATGTACCTTTGACAAAAACCTAAAAGCAAGCAAAAACAAAACCAAAAAACTTTATTTATTTTATTTTCAGACAGAGAAAGAGTGACAGACAGACGCTCCAACAGGGCCTTTATATCATCATGTGCCCCCAGCCTCACCTAGCCTGAATCATAGGTACATTCAGAGAAGCGTTGGGTCTCAAACCCAGGACCTTCCTATGTGGACTAAGCATTCCAGAGCATTGTGTTACTGCTGTGCCACCACCTGGTCCTTCAAAATGGCTTCTTTTAAAATTGTAGTTACTTATTTTTGCACGAGGTCACATGTGCTCACCAGACAGACCGTCTGAAAAGAGAGAAAACACTCCCCAGAGAGAATGGTCACACTGCAATTTTGGACATGCATGTACACGTGTCTGGTGTGTTCTCCAAGCCACTGGGTTCAGGACTTGAACTGTGCTGTTGACCATGTGAGATCCAGCTCCTGTAGCCACCCAGCCATAGGCTGGCCCCCAAACTGCTACTTAGAAAGCATTTAAGGGGCCATCAGGTGGCACAGAGGTTAAGGCAACTGGATTCCACAAGGCCGACTGGGCCGTTCGAGTCCCATACACGGTGACTTGACAATCATGCTGGGTTTGTGCCTCAATTCCTGAATGGAGAATGGAGGAGAAGGGATTGCAGCATGACCATCCCTCCTGGGGGGAGGAGGGAATGGGTGCTTTCTCACCTTTCTTCTCTCTACCTCTCTCTTCTCCAGTGAGCCCACATGCCAGATAGCAAACTGCAAATAAAAAAAAAAAATAAAATGAAAGAAAAGAAAGAAAAAGAAAAGCATTTAAGTAAGCTGTATTTGGTTCACTTGGTAGTCGTTCAGTCATGCTAAGCAGACATCAAAAAATAGGCTTAGGCAGTTGGACACGCCAGTGCGTGCTGTATATGGACAGTCCTACCTCCTGGCCCATAAAGAGCTGAAATGAGAAGGGAATTTCTCTTGGTCACAGAGCTCTGAAGAGCAAGGCAGAGCTAGCAGAGACTTTCAGAAGCCTTCAATTTCATACTAAGATTTAATCTAGTTAATAAAGGCATCTTTTGGATGTGTATATCATTTTAAGAAGAGAATAGTATTACAAATCATTCATCCGTACAGATTTAGTACATGCTGCAGAGAAACTGCAGAACAATTTATTATGTGCCATATTTTAAAAATATCAAGAGGGCTGGATAATTTGCAGACTCCTTAAGAAACAGAGGAGTGGTTTTCATAATGAAAACCCATCATCAATATCTGGAAGAACCACAGGTTACAGAACGGCGCTTTAGGTCTTTCTTTGTAGCAAGAACGTGCCACAAAACAGGCAGAGGAATGAGAGGCCCTGGCCAGCATTTCCAAGACAGTCTGCATTGGTGTGGCTTCTCTGAAACCAAGAATAATAGAAAGCCAGGGACTTAGCAGTACATTAATACTTGAAGTTTTTTTTTTTTTTTTAACATTTCTTGTAATTCCACTTCCTACCATTTACATTACTAATGCCAACAGTAACCTAATACTTCACGGTTCTGCTTAAAACCATAAGTTATTCTAATTCAAAGTTTGATGTCAATTTGCTAGAGAAGTGGAGAATGAAAGTTAAGATTCCCCACGGTGGCCTGCTAAGTGTACCCAGAGCTTCCTTATCAATGGAGAACATACTCCCTTGGCTGTAGGGAGGTCTGCTGGAAGAGGACCCAGTTATAACTCCCTGGGGGTTGTCTTCCAGGCAGGTAATTACCTTGCTCAAGAACATATCGTATTCCAGCTGCTGACTGATGTTGGTGCATAAGGGCCCCTTACCCAAACTCAGACATAGGAACGATAAGGAAAGCGACTGGAAACTTGGTGACATGGAGGTCTAAAAAGGAGTGTGTGGATAGAGTCTCCAGCATCCCAGATTGTGAAGACACCTGTGTCCGTGCAAAAGCTCACTGTGGCCTTGGCAGAGAAAGAATTTACTAATGAGAAGGATAGCATGACTTGTTCTGCTGAGGCCAGTCAGGCTCTTTCCCAGCCACTTCTGTCATTGCCCCATAAGCTCATGAGCAAAGTGGCCATGGTGACAGGGATGGAAGTTATGCATGGGCTCAGCAACATGGGTTTCCACTCAAGGTGGATCTAACTCCACCCACTGCAGAGTGTCCCACCTGCCCAGCAACAAGAGACCAACCGTAGGTCCTTGCTATGGCTCCAGGGTGATCAGGCAGCTACATGTAACAGAATAGTCCGGGCCACTCTCATCATGGAAGGGCAGCCTTCTGTTCTCACTGTTAGAGAAGAGCTTCTACTCTCTGTGTGCGATTGCTTTCCCTGACCGTGATACTTCTGCCAAAATCATCATGCGTGAACTTACAGAATAGATCAATTGTTTCCCAAGAAGGAATTCCTGACAGTCTCCTCACACTGGCGCACACTGGGTACTGCTGTTTGGCAGGCTGCAGCCACATGGGAGGCTTAAGAGTCCTGATCCACCCTAAAAGAAAGAAAGAAAAAAGCACGGTATTGCTTTTGCAGTCATAGGTACACAGAGGCTGAAGCAAGAGGTTCACAACCCAGTGGGACCCTGTCTAAAAGAGCACACAGACACAGACACATACACACGCACACACATGTCTTGGGCGGCCATAGTGGCACAGTGGTAACACAATGCTCTGTGATGCTGAAGCCACAAGGCAAGGTCCCAGGCTTCTGTCCTCAGGTCTTTCTGTACATGTTGGGAAAATATGTGTCCACCTGTGATCCTGGCTGTCCCGGGAGTGGACTGTGGCCTGAGGACTCTGTGTGTGTGAGGGGTGTTCTTTCTCTCTCATGGAAGAAATAAATAAATTTCAAAGAGTTATTGAAAAAATTTTAAGACAAATAAAATACAATCCACCATTTTGACATTATAACATGCAAAGTTTGCAAATATTCAAGAGAAACATCCAGGGCGCATATTTTAAAACCGTTTTCCTGGTGTCGGCAGGTGGCATAATTGTTAAGGTGTTGGACTCCCGCATGGCCAACTGTGGTCCGAATCCTGGACCTGGTGGTGTGCTTTCTCACTTTCCTCTCTCTCTCTCTCTGGTCAAACGAAAATAATAATGATGAATAAAATTAAATAAAAATAATTCTTATTTTACAAAAACACTTTTCCTAGGACTTTGTGAGTGTCACTGCACACAGAATACTCTGGTAGGGAGTGACTTCTGAGAGGCAGAGGCAGCTCGGGACCCCAAGTCACCGCCTCTGGGACACATTTCTTCTCCTTTCTTTGCTAAACGAGGTAGAGAAGGATGATCTGTCAGGATATTTATAGAAGCCATTAGCATGATGACTGAATTCTATGGATAACTGATGGCTCTTTAAAAATATGGCCTTAAGAAGAGAAAGAGAGAAACTTGTAGGGGATCTTTTCCAAATAGCAGATTGCTATATTTGGGTGGCCTGAGGTTCTGACAAATGTCAAGGACCACAGACCACACGGGAGCCGCTCAGTACAGCCGAGCACACAGGACGCCGCGTGCAAGGTGGAGAGGCCGGTTCCCTTGCACGCACTAATTTTCAGATGATACAATTTGAAAATTTTAATTAGCCATGAGTCCTCCTAGGGATAACTTCCCACGCCTCTTTATAATCCTGTCAAAAGAAGTCAGATCTTGTTTCAGCAACCTAAGAGCTCCAAAGAGGGGTGTCGGTGTGATCTCGATTGTTTCTTGCTCAAATGTTACTTTTGAAAATTCGTGTTTCAGGAGAATTAATGGCCCAATCTTATGGCCATTCCACATTTCTAAATCTCATTAAAGTTAATGAATTCTGAAAATTAAAATAATAAAGAGTGTGTTTTCAGTTGGACTGAAATGTTACCGTTTAGTAAAATAAGATCCAGTTAGACCCTCAAATCTGTTGGTGCTGTGCTCTGTAAATAGCTGCTGAAACACACACAAGGCTCTTATTGTTGGGAACTTGATTTAGATAGCACGAAGGACAAAATAAAAAAGATTCATTCAAATGTGCTGGGCTTATCTACTTTGACTCAATATATGTCATATTTGGAGAATGTGAAAATTCAATGAATTGACAAAAACATAATCTTTTGTGATGGAGACTGTCCACAAAATGCTGCATTCTTAGAGATGATGCCAGAGCAGATTTGGGTATATAAGTGATTAGAGCATTGCCAGGCATGGCTAAGGCAGTTCTCCATAATGATGGCAGCGATTCATGGACTATTAACATCTTCCTCTTGTGTAACTTTGCATTTCTTTCTTCTTTTGTGTAGGTTAGGTAATAACAAATCATGTTCTACTCTACTGTGTATGGATGTGTTCCCTTTGATTCCAGATCTTCCTTAATCCATGTTTTAGAGAGTCTCTGTGGGCTAGTTCATTTTTCTGTCAATTTCTATGTTTCAGGTATTTCTTTAACTTTCTGGCAGACTCAGAAGCTTCAGGCATCTGTAAGTTGGTTTGATTCTTTTATCTTTTTTTTTCTTTAGAAAGTTTTAAACCTATAACGTATAAAACAGGAAATATACTTATCCAAACTTATGGTGGAGGTGTTAGTGTCTGCATTCGTGTATAGGACACTGAGATACAGAAATGTGTAGGGCCAAATCCAGGGTCACACTCCACATCATGAGAGGATATTCAAAGGTTCCTTCCAGCAATAGCGTTCTGTGATTTTAGGCTACTGAGCATCAGTCTAGGCATGTTTGTGTTGAATTAGAAATAGACATAAGATTTTTGCAATAGGACTCATGCACTTGCTGGAGAGACAGAGAGACCAAGGGACAGAAAGCCAGAAATCCCCACCCCCTTCCGCCTGTGGGCAATAGCCAGGTCACAATCCCTTCTCCATTCTCCTCTCAGGATCTTGGGCATGCATTCGCACATACCTGGTGTGGGCTTTAAGTCACCAGGCCTGGGACTCAAATCAGGGCCGACTCCGTGAGAGACCAGAGACATAACCATTATGTCATCTGCTGATCCCTGATGTTGTTTTAATGAGAGAGAGAGCAGAAAGAGAGAGGGAGAAAGAAAAAAGGAGAGAGGTATTTTTCCTTCCTATTCTAGGGTTGAGATTCAACCTGTGGTGGGCCATGTAGGATTTACCTCCCAATACACAGAGTTTAACCATTGCTCTATGAGCCTATTTAAGGATCCTGCAGGTGGCACGGTGATTAAGGTGCTGGACTCCCACATGGTGGACTGTGGTTTGAATCCAAGACCTGGCAGCTTTTTTTCTCACCTTCCCTTCCTCTGGTGAGCATGGGTGCCCTGTAGCAAATTAAAATAATAATAATAAATAAAATTGAAGAAATAATTTTTAAAAATGTTTAAAAATTATTATTTTATTTAACTTTATTTATTATTATTAACAAGAGAGAGACAGAGCAAGAGACAGAGAGAAAGTGAGAAAGCAAGTCTCTAGGTCTGAGACTAGAACAGTAGTCAGCTAGGTAGGAGTCCAGCATCTTTAACCACCATGCTTCCTGCCATCCCCTGAATAAATAATTCTTTAAAAAACAAAAAAAGATTTAGGTATTTTGCACAGGGTCTTGCCACGTTGTAATTCTCCTGCTCCAGTCTCTGAATTAGCTAGGACCATAGGCATTTGCGACCATGCTCAGACTGTTCAGGTTGGTTTGGGAACCAAAATTTGGCTTCCTACATAGTCCAAACTTTGCACAGTGTCTTTCTCCTGCTTGTGACACTGTGGGTGGTCCAACATAATCTTTTCTTTAATGCCACAATTTCCACTTATATAAAGTGGGAATGCTATAATTCTGAGGCAGAATAGTATGGTAAAAAACTAAGTATTTTTTTCCTTAAAAATGATTATTATTAAGAATAAACTGTGGGGTGGGCTGGTAGGTGGCGTGGTGGTTGAAGTGCTGGACTCCCACATGGCTGACTGTTGTTTGAGTACCAGACCTGGCAGCTTGCTTCCTCACTTTTTCCCCTTTCTCTCTCTGGTCAAGTTAAAATAAATGAATAATTATTTAAAAAAATAAAAAAAGAATAAACTAGGATCAGCAGATGGAGTAATGATTACTTTGCTGGACTCCCAGGTAATCAACAGCAGGCCAGCAGATGGCATGGTAGTTAAGACACTGGATTCCCACACGGCTGACTGTGATTCAAATCCCTGACCTGGCAGCTTGCTTTCTCACTTTTCTCTCCTTCTCTCTCTCTGTCTCTCTCTGGTGAGTGCACATGCCCTATAGCAAATTTAAAGTAATAACAATAAGTTAAATAAATATTTTTTTTTGAGAGGTTTTTGCTATAGGGCACGTGTGCTCGCCAGACAGACAGAGAGAGACAGAGAGATAGAAAGTGAGAAATCACCCCCCAGGGGGGATGGCCACACCGCAATCCCCTCTCCTCCATTCTCCTCTCAGGATCTTGGGCACACACATGGGCACAGCGTGAGTTTTAAGCCACCGGGTCTGGGACATGAACTGCGGTCGACTACGTGGGAGTCCAGCGACATAGCCATTACGCTAACTGCTGGTCCCGCAAAAATCTCTCTTAAAAAATAAAGAATAAACCAATAACTGGTAACACTAGAAACATTGCTAAACCCAATAACTTGTTTCCACTTAAAGCCTATGGTGGCTTAATATCAGAGTAAACAAACTCAGAAAACAAATGGAGTACCATTTCCATTGCAGGAAAGCCACTGAACTGAAGAGACAATTAGCTACACCAGTGTGTGGTCTTTAAATTTTGTACCAAAAACCAAACCAAATCCAACCATGACCAAAAAATCAACTTAAATAGTAGGATAGTGGTTACTGAAACTAGGACTGACAGAAACAATGAGAGAGAAAACACATTATTAGAGTTGCATATTTTCAGAAATATCTTTTCCACAAATATTTCATTGAACATTACTTCAGCTATAGAAACAGAGTTTGATATTTATATTTTTCAGTTCATGTCCCTACCCTGAGATTTCTCTGAAAGAGATCTGCTGTGTATTACAAAGCTTCAAGATTGCTCAATAGAGCATCCTTTATCCAGATCTCAGTCAGGCCCTGGGGAAACGTTCCAAGTCCCTGCAGAACTCATTGACATATAGAATCTTTCTTGTCTGGAATTCCTAATTTGGAACATAGAGTTAGGATCAAACTGCATTGTGCTGGGTACTAAGATCAAAGTAATACACTCCCTTGTATCTAAGCTCTTTGGTTTGTTGAGTCATAGTCTGTGTTCTCTTGATAAAGACAGAATTTTATAACACTCTTGACTGCTCAAGAAAACAAGTACAGTCCAAGACATTATTCTTTCCATAAATAAAAGAAAGCCTGCCTGAGATTTTCTTCACAGATACACTTTGAATGGAATAGTATGTTTTGATCAAAGTATGTGTTCTCCAATCTCAAATAGCTCAATGAAAATACCATGCCACTGATAAATTATTTTTAAGGTATGAAGTGAGCTTTACAGTATAACTAAAGAATACAATCATTCATTCAACACATATTTGTTAAGTATATATTTATTCTAAAGAGTGGCAAATAAGATGAAATCTTATTTAAGATTCGTAAGTCCTTGGGACTTGCAGTTAGCCTAATGGCTATGTCGTTGGACTCCCACATAGTCGACCCCGGTTCGAGTCCCGGACCCAGTGGCTTAAACTCACACCGGGCGTGTGTGCATGTGTGCCCAAGATCCCAAGAGGAGATTGGAGGAGAAGGGATTGCGGCGTGGCCATCCCCCCTGGGGGATGATTTTTCGCTTTCTGTCTCTCTGTCTCTCTCTGTCTGTCTGGCGAGCGCATGCGCCCTATAGCAAAAAAAAAAAAAAAAGATTTGTAAGTCTTCATGGAGATTACATATGAGAACTAGTCAAATAAATACTGAGTATGCATTGGAGAGACAATGGTTAGAATAGGTGTATGATTGCCTAGCGACTATTAACGTATGCGCAGTCTTAGCCTGGCCCTAGCACTGTATATTAAAGAGAATTTTTAATATTTTTTTAACATACTTCTTTTTCCAGAGAATGCAATAGTGTCACAAAATTCTTATTTATTCTCCTGTGTACACATACAATTCAGAATTCTATTTCTCAAGATTTAATAAAACACCTTTAATTTTATTCTTTAACGTTATAATATAAGACCTTTAAAAGTGTAAATGTTAACAATATCAATATAGATTTTCATGATACATTTACCAATTTTTTATTTTTAAAAATTTTTAAACTAATTTATTTTTAAACTTTAAAATTTTTTTATATAACATTTAATCACATATATCTTTACTGTGTATAACATTTCTTTTTCCAGCACAATTACCATGCATATCAGTCAAGACGAAGACATTGCTGTCCACAACATCACCATCAAATAGCTTTTCATTTTTTTCAGATTATTATTATTATTATTTTTTATTAAGAGGATTCTGATTCTGTCTACTTCAGTCTCTTTCTTTCTCTCCTCTGTAAGTAGAAGCCTGCTTGCTGAAAACAGTCTTGAGTTGTTCTTGTTGTTGTTTATTTATTTCTTTAATGAGAAAGAGAGAGAGAAAAAAATCGCCCACGAGTTTCATATGACAACCACCCCCAGTCCACATCCAGGACATCCGGTACGAACTCAGGACCTTTCCCTCCTAGGTCCTGTTGCCTTAGCACTATGCCACCACCTGACTCTTCTTTTGCATTTCTGAGATGAAAGGTTGTAATGAAAAAAATAAGGGAGGAGAAGAAGAAAATGCTTGTAGAGAGGTGGGTCAAAGAAGTCATTTGGGTAGGGAGAATTTATTTATTTATTTTTTTGGAGAGGTTTTTGCTATAGGGCGCGTGCACTCGCCAGACAGACAGAGGGAGAGACAGAAAGTGAGAAATCACCCCCCAGAGGGGATGGCCACGGCACAATCCCTTCTCCTCCATTCTCCTCTCGGGATCCTGGGCACACACACACATGCGCCCGGCATGAGTTTTAAGCCACTGGGTCTGGGACACGAACCGTGGTAGACTACATGGGCGTCCAGCGACATAGCCATTACGCTAACTGATGGTCCCGAGTAGGGAGAATTTTGAGGAACACAATTATGGTTTAAGAAGGCAATAGAGTTATAAGGAAAGCATGTCTTTGTAAATTCTGTTAGAGGAGTATGAGTGCCCTATAGATATTTGAGGGAAAATGTTTATTTTGAAAATTTTTAGGGTGGCGCATGTACTCTTCTAACCACAGTATTGCTTTAGAACTGAATCATGTGGGTTATGGTCCTTTGTAGCACTTATCGGAGGATACAGAGCAAGCATCGCTGAGAATAACTGAAGCAAAAGGAGCAGCAGTCCAAGTGCTGATGGTACCAAGCTTTCTAGGTGCAGGCAGGAGTAGGCTGAGCTCTGGGGCAGGAGTGGAAGCCGGCCTCGCAAAGTTGGGGGCAGAGGTGGTGTCAGATTCTGGAAAAGGAGAGTGATTAAAAGGAAAAGAAGGCAAAAACCCAGAGGCAGAGGGAGAAGCCACGTAAAAGGGAAGAGAAAATATTGCACTTACGGACTTTGGGAGGATTTTTCAGGTTTTATATATTTATGTGTAAAGTTTTGTTACTATAAAAACTTCTGCAGTAAACATAGGTACATATATGTGCCATTACTCCTGTAGAATAGATTCCCAAAGTGAATGGTGAGAGGGTCAAAGAGCATTTTTTTATACAATTATTTCCCGGAATTCTTCTCCGAAAGTTTGCAGCAACTCATACTCACTATTACAATCCTAGGGAGAAGATCTTGATTGGTTTGAACTCACATTGGGGAAACTGAACCGTTCCTGTGATAGATGGTGCATGATGACGCGCACCATCAGGTTAGGACCCGCCAATCTTTCTCAGTTATCATGTGTCTACCCAATGAATGAATGGAGTATTAGGTGGTAAAGTAGAAAAAGCACCAGGATAGAGATCATGGGAAGATGTGAAGATGGTTAGAAGGTTATACTCTTTGGGACCAGCAGTTGGCATAATGGCTATGTTGCTGGACTCCCATGTAGTTGACTGCGGTTCAAGTCCCGGACCCAGTAGCTTAAACTCACTCTGGCGCATGTGCATACGTGCCCAAGATCCCAAAAGGAGAATGGAGGAGAAAGGATTGCAGCATGACCATTCCCCTTGGGGGGTGATTTCTTGCTTTCGTTCTATCTCTGTCTTTCTGGCAAGAGCATGTGCCCTATAGCAAAAACCTGTCTAAAAAAAGAACAGAAAAGAAAAGAAGGTGATATTCATGGAACTTTTGGGCTAGTTGGATAAAGAAGGTAAGAAAAAAGGGGGAACAGAGGAAAACTCTGAACACTTTCCTTGTGAATGAAGTGCACATTTATTTATATACTTATTCAACTTTTCAAATTAAGTCATGCTAAACATACAGAAAGGTACGAATAGATGCATACATCAATATAGATTTTTCATAAACTGAAGACAGTCAGGTAATCATGCTCAAATCAGGAATAGAGGACTTCTAACCAGTCAAGAGACTAGTGATTTAAATAGGATCAGTTATATAAATGGAAGTTCTTTTATGGAGCAGGCGTGGTCGTATTCATTGTTGAATACCACGGTTTCTTACTCTGAGTCGTCTTCCATGTGCTATGGATGTACCACAATGTACTTCTCATTTCACTTTTGCTGGCCATTTCATTAATTGGAAACAATACTGCTGGAAGCAGTGTAGCAAATCCGCTGTGATTTTCTTGTAGCTGTCTCTTGGCAAACGAAAGTGGGTGTTTCTGTTCTGTATAGACCCTCCACTGGAACTGCTGAGTCATGGGATAATCACTCATTTGTCTTTAGTATAAAGTTGCAAAGAGTTTTGCCAGTCAGTTTCACCAATGTATTCTTTTACCAAGAGTGAGGAGTTCCCATGCCATACCCTCACTAGCAGTTAATATTATCTTTTTCATCTAGGTATTCTTGTAGGTGTGCAATGGTTTTTCAATTACTGTTTTTTTTTTTTTTTTTGAGATTTTTGCTATAGGATGTGTCTGTTCTACAGAGAGACTAAGAGAGACAAAGAGACAGAAAGCAAGAAATCACCCCCCCAGGGGGATGGCTGCACCACAATTCCTTCTCCTCCATTCTCCTCTTGAGATTTCGGGCATGCACACATGTACACAAACTTGACATGATTTTGAAGCCTTCAGGTCCAGGACTAGAACTGCAGTCAACCATGTGGGAACCCAGTGATGTAACCATTTTGCCATCTGCTGGTCCCATAATTACTGTTCTAAATTTTAACATTTACTTGAGACTGATTATGTTTATATGTTTATTTGCTATTTGAAAGTCTTCAGTTTCAAAATGTCTATTGAAATTTTGCCCATTTTTCTACAAATTGTAATTCTCATTGATTCTGCCTTTTTATTTATTTATTTTTATTTATTTTTCTTTTTAAGAGAGATTTTTCTATAGGGCACATGTGCTAGCCTGAGAGACAGAGAGACAGAAAGCATGAAATCACCCCTCCAGGGGCAATGATCATGCTGCAATCCTTTCTCCTTCAGTCTCCTCTTGGGATTTTGGGTATGCATGCACACACATTTGATTCTGAAATTTTAAAATACATACTCTAGATATGATTCTGTTTGCTAATACATGTATCATACATTTTTTCTCTCATGCTATATATTGCCTTTTTGGTTTCTTAGGGGTGGCAAAAAATTCTTAATTTTATTTTTTTACATCTATTAATTTACTTACTTATATATTTAGATTTTTGCCATAGCATGTGCACTTAAAACATTTATTTTTGCCTAATTTTATCTTTTACATACAGAATCTTGATATAGTGCCCAGGGAGTCCAGGGACATAACCATTATGACATCTGTGGGTACCTAAAGGCATCTTTACTCATAGATTACAAAGAAGTTCTATGACATTTTCCCCTAAAAACTTCAGTTTTCTTTTATATTATTATTGTTTACCTTTAGTATTTAGATTTTCAATCTATTTGGAATTGACTTGCAGTTATAATGTTAAGTAGGGGACAGGGTGATTACATTGACACCTTTACTTACCTCTGTCATCTCTATCTATTTCCATGTCTGCCCATACAGCTATAGTTTGAACGTGTGCCTTGAAGATTCATGTGTTGAACTATTGCAACAGGATTAAGAGAGGGAAAAATCCAGGTATGGTGTCGAAAAGTGGGGCTTTGGGGAAGACATTAGGATTAAGATCATCCAGAAGGGGCCCTGTGATTAACTCCTGGTAGTTTACAAGGAGCGGGATGAGGCAGAAATTTACGGACACAGATCACACTCTGTGGCATGCCGCCGCCGTGTTGTGCTGCAGCCAGAAGAACCTCACCAGAGGAGGCCCCTGACATTGGACCTCAAAACTGAGAGCTAAGTAAACCTCTATTCTTGTAAACCACCTAGTTTCATGTATTTCCTGTTACTAGCTAAAAAATGGACTAGAACACATACCTATAATCTTTTCTCCTTGTAACTATTATAATTCTCACGTTAACTTTTCTCCCTGCAATGTCATCACTTTTGTCCTAAATTGGGTGGCGACAGTGGGGCTCTGCTTCTGCACTTTGTTGTGTTCTGTTGCCTCGTTTGTCTACTTTTGAGACAATGTTACAGATTTGTAATTGTCCTCAATATTATTTAGTGTGATTTATCAGGGGTTTTTTAGATAAATATTTATTTATTTATTTATTTATTTTTATATTACCTTTAATCACATATAACTTGACAGTGTATAACATTTCTTTTTCCAGCACAATTACCATGCATATCAGTCAAGACAAAGACATTACTATGTACATCATCAAATAGCTTTTCATTTTTTTTCAGATTATTATTATTACTTTATTCTCATTATTTTTTTGAACATTCAATCACTACACATCATTTAGGTTGTAAAGAGAATTTACCTAATATGAAATACTTCTCAGACCAGTTCAGTTGAGAATACTATACATGCTATCATCAACAGGTAATAAACCATTTCTGTGACTCACAAATGTCATGCCTCTTTATTTTTTCCTCTTGCTTGCCTTCTCTGTCCTCTTACCTTCTCCCCCTACACCCACGTTCCACACTGTCTTCAGTGTCCATAACTATTTTCATTGCTTTTATGCCTTCCAATGTTTCAATATCTACCATAGAGTGCAGATAGTCAGTATATATTAAGTGGATACATACAATATCTTTCTTTCATAGCCTGTCCTGCTTCACTCAATAATAAATCTTCTATATATGACCACTTTCTATCAAATGCCAGCGTCTTGTTTTTTTTTTTTTTTTTATTTTTTTTGGGGTGAAAAGGTTT
>NW_006159504.1:250411-268972 GCF_000334495.1 Tupaia belangeri chinensis | reverse complement strand
TTTGAGGAACCTCCATATTGGTTGCTACAGTGGCTGGACCAATTTACATTCCCACCAACAGTGTAGGTGAGTTTTCCTTTCACCACAACCCCACCAACACTTACCACTTTTTGTATTTTTAATCTTCGCCATCCTGACAGGGGTTAGGTAGTATCTCATGGTAGTTTTAATCTGGATCTCCCTTAAGATGAAGAATGTTGGCAATTCCTCATATGCTTTTAGGCTGTTCATATGTCTTCCTTAGATTTTTGTTCAGCTCATTTTCTCTTCTTTTAATTGGGTTAATCATTTTTTTTCCCCAGTAAGCCACTTGAGTTCCCTGTGTATTCTGGTTATCAGCCCCATATTTGAAGCATAGTTCACAAAAATATTCTCTCATTCTAAGGGTTGTCAATTCACACTAATTACTTTGTCCTTTGCTATGCAGAAACTTCTTCCTCTGATATAGTCCCAATGATCTATTTTAGGTATTATTGTTCATGCTTTGCTAGTCTTATCTAAGAGCTCTTTGCCTACCACAATGTCTCCCAGAGATTCCCCAGTGTTTTCCAGCAGGGGTTTTATAGTTTGAGGTCTTAGGTCCAGATCTTTGATCTATTTTGAGTTGATTTTGGTTAATGGTGAAAGATGGGGACTCAGTTTCATCTTTCTGCAGTGCATACCCAGTTTTTCCAGCACCATTTGCTAAAGAGATTTCCCTTTTCCCACTGGATTGACTGGCATCCCTTGTCAAAAATCTGTTGGCTACAAATTTTTAGGTTTATTTCTGGGATCTCTTTCTATTCCATTGGTCCACCTGTCATTTTGTTGTTGTTTTTTGCAAATACCCTGATGTTTTAATTATCACAGCTTTATAGTATATTTTGGGGTCAGGAAGTGAGATGCCACCCACTCCACTCTTCATTTTACAATATTGAGTTTACAACAATTGTATAGTCTTAAAGTTTTTGTAGATCTCATATTTCTTCCATGTCGTTTTATACATATTTATCTAGATTTATTTTTTATCATAAGTATTAACATATTTATCATAAGTATTTGATGATTTTGTTGTTACTGTAAATAATATCTTAAATTTAACTTTTTAATGGTATATAGAAATACAATTTTTTTATATTGACTTTGTATCCAGAAACTTTATTAAATTTGCTTACTTGGGCCAGCAGCTGGTGTAGTGGTTATCTGCTGGACTCTCACATGACCAACTGCAGTTCAAGTCCTAGACCCAGTGGCTTGACAATTACTCTGGGTGCATGTGTGTGTGTGTGTACCCAAGATCCTGGGAGGAGAATTTAGGAGAAGGGATTGTGACTTGGCCATCCCCCTGGGGGGTGATTTCTCACTTTTTGGCTCACTGTCCCTGTCTCTTTCTCTTTGGCGGGGGCACATGCCCTAAGTCAAAAACCTCAAACAAAGTCCTTATTAATTATACTAATATGTTTGTAGATTAATGTAGATTTTCTATATAGATAATATTGTCGTAAATAATGATAATTTCATAATGCCTTTTATTTATTTATTTATTTATTTATTGCCTCATTACACTGATTAAAGCACTAATTTATCTCTGGTAAATAGTTGAGCAAAAGTGTTTGCAATAGTGGTCATTGTTTCCTTCCCAATCTCATAGAACATTTTCAAGATTTTCATCATCTAATATATTGGTTGCTGTAGGTTTCTTTTTAAAAGATAATTTTTTTTTGTCAGACTAAAATTACATTTTTCTTTCTAGTTTGCTAAGAATATTTTTTTTATAATGATTAACTATTGAATTCAATTGAATGTATTTTATACAACTAATTAAAATATTATAATTTTTCTCAGTTATATGCTCTGATTTTTAAAAAAATGTTTTGATTAATTATTAACTCTAATTCTTTACCTAGCATAAATGAAGATCAGACATAATCAACCTCATGAGAGGATAATGTTTCCCAACTAAGAGATGATGTGTGTCTTCCTTCAAGGGTAAATTCAGCTCCTATTCTTTTCACACAGGCCCATGCATCTGTGGGCTGAGAAATGTGTGAAGAACTTTGTAATTACTGGCACCTATATCTGAGTAGGCCTTAGGAAGCTGTGCATCTCTGGAACTCCAGGTTTCCCTCTTATTGTCCTCCTGTATGCTCAGTCTGTAGGACTCGACTTCCACCTTATTTCTTAAAATATGTATTTGTGTTTATCTGTAGGACTGGCCCCTGATATGGCACTCCATTATACTTGACTATGGCTTCCATTATCTGCCTTGGTCTTGCTCACTTCTCCTTGAGGTCTGAAGCCCGTCTTGCCCTGCCCAGTTCTCAGATGGTGGTGTTATCACAACAGCTGACTTTCACCTGTGTGGAACAGACCCTTCCTTAATAAGTGAGTCCATGAGTCTAGCCATGCTTCTTTGGCTATTGTAACATAGTTACTAGGTATTTTAGGGAATCAGCTCAACAACCAGGTTCATCCCTCTAGAGTTGGCCTTTACTTAGTTTATATCTCCCTTTCTCTCTACTTCAGAGTGCTTTGTGGTCTTATGCATTTTTTAGACAAATTTTAATAGTTACCAAAAAAACCACCTAATAAATACTCATAGAACCATTGGGCATCTAACTCAGAAGAATCAGAGAAAATTATTCCCTGCATTGTCCAGGTCATAGTAAGTCCAATTCAATTGGACCAATAGATGAGTGTTGTTTTTATGTATGGAAAAAACATTACTTTATGAAGAAATACATGATATGAAATTCTTGGCTTCTGTTATCTGTAACTGATCACAGTCAAACTCTCTGAACTGACTGAAGTATAACAGAAGGAAGCAGGCGGAGCCCAGTTGCCTTGGTGCAGTGGCAGTGCGATGGCCCGCAAATCTTTCCACATGGAAGACTGGGGCTTAGTTCACAGGTCACCTTAGATATGCCAGGTTCACACACATGTGCTCATAAACCTTGCTGCCTGGGAAGGCTGGGGGAGGGTTGCCATCTGAGACCCTGTTGAGGGTGCTAGTCTTCCTTTCTCTTTCTCTCAAAGAAATAAGCAAGCTTTAAAAGAAATCATCAACATAAATTAAAAATAGAAAGAAGTTAGTAGGAGGTGTCCTGAAAGGGTATCACATTCTGACATTTCCAATTGATGCTGAGGGAATAAACAATCATGAAAGGAGACTCAAAGAAGGTCGAATCATTAACCTCTGGAATCCCTTTCGCTTTGGTCTGATTCTATAATAAACAAGACTGAAGGATTCCTCTCCTGTGGGGTATACTTATATGCTCTCTCTCTCCTGGCCTTCCGTGCCCATGAGACAAAGAAGCTTACAGATTTGAAGATTCCTCCATAGGGTGGTTAGGATTGAGTACCTTGTAGCCCGTGGGTCGCCTCAGTTTACGTGTGTCAATCAGCTGTAAAAATATGCAGACGTTTTTCTGCCTTAAATGTCATTCTGTTTTAGTTATTATTATTATTATTATAACTTAACTATCAAAGTTAACAGTTTTAGAAAGATTTTATAAGAAGTGGTAACTCTATTTATTCATATAAGAATCTATTGGACTCAGTATAATTCATGTCCCTTTTTATACCATGTAAAACTGAGGTACATTGTCACAGTTATCATAGGAATCAAAAGGACTTTCGGTTTTGTTTTTTTTTTGTAATGACTTGACTAAAATGATGTAATATTGCAAAAGGAATGATTCTCTTTAAAGTTTTTCAGACATTTCCTTAGAGTTGTGAACATTTTATGTGTGGGAAACATTTTCCCCTTTTATACATAATTGATTATAAATCACCCTTGAGGCTGACAGAGAAATGAGAGAGAGAGAAAGATGAGAGAGAGAAAGAGAGAGAGAGAGAGAGAGAGAGAGAGAGAGAGCGCCGAGCACTCTACCGGGTTTGTTCATGCTGCAATTCCTTTCCTCCAGTCCTCCCGCTCATCATCTCGAGAGTGACAGAGAGATGAGAGAGAGAGAAAGATGAGAGAGAGAGAGAAAGAGAGAGAGAGAGAGAGAGAGAGAGAGAGAGCGCCGAGCACTCTACCGGGTTTGTTCATGCTGCAATTCCTTTCCTCCAGTCCTCCAGCTCATCATCTCTTTTATGCCCAGAGTTTCAGGCTGACCAGGCCAGGGCCAGGGCCAGGGATTCAAAATGCAGGCACCATATGAGATTCAGCTTCTTTAGAGCAGGGTATCTCCACTGTGCCAACAGAGCCAGCCCCAGAAAAATTTTATTATAAATAATTCTGATATACTTGCTACCCAAAGAAGAGAAGAGAATTGTTTTTCTAATAGGGTATGTTTCTCATGATAGGGTATGTGTCTTATAAAAGCTAAATAAATAACAAGTAACATCTTATATTTACCTTGCTGCAGGTAAATAAATAAAGTGTCAGAGAAATAAATTATTTTTCCAGCTAGCTAAGCACAGAGTCAACCTTCCTTAATAAGGTAATGAAGCAGCAGAGTAATACTTTATTTGCTTTTCACCTTTAGTATGGAAGGATCACATCTCAAGGGAAGTCAGCCTCAACTCTAGAATTACAGAAAACATAATTATATCATTGCCTGCATTTTAATTCATATAGTCACTCCATAAGTATTCTTTTAGTTTCTATTTTAACAAAGCTATGTCTCAGAAGATGCATTTGTACCAAGTTATGATACTTTACGACCAGATTGTAGGAATGGAGAGATAAATTATCTTTTAAAGCCACAAGGCAGTCACATTATGCATACCTGTGCAAGGTTAACCAAAGGCACGGCTTTAAAAAGTAAAACATTTTTCTTTTTTGTGTTATTTTAAAAAGTTATTATAACTGCCTGTGTTGTATTACTGTATCTGCCTAGCAACTAGCTCCTGACAACCCCTGATCTGCAGTCTGTCTGTCTGAATTTGATCACTCCTGTTACTGCACATATTTTTCCTTTTGTAACTGCCTCATTTTGCTTAGCATAATATTAAGATTCATCTATGTTGTATGTTTCAGAATATTCTTCTTTTCAAAGATAAATAATATTTCATGTATGTATACACTACATTTTGTTTATCAGTTCACCCATTGGTGATACTTGGTTGTTTCGATCTTTGTAATTTGAAGAATGCATTATAACTGGAATCAGAAAGATGTAGTTGTTTTGGGATAGGCTTGTTTCACTCAGCATAAATTCTTAGAGATTCATCTAAGTTCTTACATAGTTTATCATGTTAATAGCTTATTATTTTTTGTTTCTGAGTATTCCTTTTTTATTTCACAACATAGATGCATTAAGATTTGCTTAACTACTCACCCACTGAAAGGCATTTGGGTTATTTCCTGTTTAGGGCTATTATGAATGACATTCTATGAACATTTGTGTACGTGTTTTTGTGTGGAAATGAGTTTTAGTTTCTCTGGGACTAATGCCTCAGAGCAAAACTGCTGTGTTATAGGGTAATTAGGGGTTGAGATTTTTAAGAATTATTTATTTTTATTAACATACTCATACATATTTGTGGGATATCATGTGATTTTTCAGTATATGAATAAAAAGTATAATAATTCAATCAGAGTCATTAGTATCCCCATTATGGAAATCATTTTTCATTACTTTATATCGGGAATATTAAAAATCCTCTTTTCTTTTTTAGCTACTCTGAGATATATGGTAAGCTGTTAATGATGTTCTTTCTATCGTGTTTTATAACACTGGACCTTGTTCTTCTTACATAGATTTGTAAGAAATTGCCAAACAGGTTTCCAAAATGAATGCACCATTCTACAGTGTCACCAGCAATACATGAATTGCTTCTTCTCATTCTCACTGTCATTTGTTGTCATTACTTTTTATTTCAGTCCTTCTGGTTAGTGTGGAGCGATATTTTATTGCATTCGTTTGCATTTTCCTAAAACTGATGAAGTCAAGCATCTTTTCATGAACTTACTTACCAGCTGTGTATCTTCTTTTTTTTTTTTAAGAATTATTTTATTTAACTTTATTTATTTATTTTAATTTGACCAGGGAGAGACAGAGTGAGAGAGAGAGAGAGAGAGAGAGAGAGAGAGAGAGAGAGAGAGAGAGAGAGAGAGAGAGAGAGAGAGAGAGAGAGAGAGAGAGAGAGAGAGAGAGAGAGAGAGAGAGAGAGAGAGAGAGAGAGAGAGAGAGAGAGAGAGAGAGAGAGAGAGAGAGAGAAAGCAGACCGCCAGGGTCGGGACTCAAACTGTGGTCAGCCATGTGGGAGTCCAGCGTCCTTAACCACCACGCCACCTGCTGGTCCCAACCAGCTGCGTATCTTCTTAAGTGAAATTTCTATTCATATTTTTGGCTCATTTTGATTTGTATGCCTTTTTTGTTTTCTTAATCTGTTGCGTTTGGAAATTATGTATTTTACATGTAATTTCTTTGTTATATATGTGGCTTCCAAATTTTATTCTTTCAATTCATAGCTTACTTTTCATTCTCTTTACAGGATCTTTCATAGATTAAATTTTTTTAGTTTTTAAAATGAGGTTCATTTTATTCATGACATTTCCTAAAACTGGCACTGGCCTTTACACACAGTAGGCATCTGATGCTTCTTTGATGAAGAAATGGAATAAAGTGAGTGGAAAAGAAATGAGTACATTTACGTCTAAGTTTTGTTTGTGGTATCTATTGCTGATATGATAGATTTGTTAGATTTGAAAATAGTAGCATTTTTTTGTATCTCTTACATGGGACAGCATGTTATAAGAGCACATGGTAGGAATACTTATGTTCCAATGGGCCAGGAACTAGCAAAGAAAGAGGAATTAGAAAAAAGTATAGAGTGTGAATGAAGAAGAATGAGAATGATGGGGTGAAATGTCCTAATACAATTGGCAAAGTGAAGCTTGCAGATCCCTGAGAGGTCAGCATGTCATTTTCCTTTTGCACTTTGTTGACCTTTGCATTGGTGGTGTACGAGCAATGGATGGAACAAAAGCGATTGTGGTTAAACTACTGAAACTTTAGTATGAATCAAGCAGTGGCACCAGATTGTCCTAGAAGTTATTAGGATCTTCACTGACAAGCTTGCAGAGGAAGAAAATAAAGCCAATTTCACTTAAGAATACTCTGAGCAAGCAGTAACAATTATTTTTGTTAAATCTCAGTCCTTGAGTACACAGCGTTTTAGTATTCTGAGTGATTAAATAGTGAGTATACAGAAAGTGCTTTTGCAGTAGACTTACATATTTATGGGTGCCTCCAAACAACAAGCACGTTTTGATTGTTTCAGTTGCAAATAGAGCTAACTATCTTTTAGATATAACAGCAATTTTTACTTGAAAAAAAGCGTGGGTATTTGGTAGGCATTTCTTGAACATGATCAATGTGTCCACAAAGTCCCTATACATGTTAATATAAAGTAGTCTAATATTCCATTTTGTTCTCCATCCAAAATTTTGTTTTCTCTTGTTCTTCTAGAACTTTCTATCATGTTGAGATTTGAAATTACTGAATCAGTATCTTTGATAACATATGCATACTTTCAGATTGATATCAGATCTTCATAATGCCTTCTTTTTTTTCCTTTTTTTTTTTTTTGGAGAGATTTTCACTGTAGGGTGCGTGCGCTCGCCAGACAGACAGAGACATAGAGACAGAAAGCGAGAAATCACCCCCCAGGGGGGATGGTCACACCGCAATCCCTTCTCCTCCATTCTCCTCTCGGGATCTTGGGCACGCACGCACACGCGCCCGGTGTGAGTTTTAAGCCACCGGGTCCGGGACACGAACCACGGTCGACTACGTGGGAGTCCAGGGACATAGCCATTACGCTAACTGCTGGTTCCCCATAATGCCTTCTAACACCACATTTAGAGGGACACAGGGGAGTGAAAAACTTATCTGGAGACTGGAGAGAAATAGACAACATATGTCTATTTTTGTATGTGTATTACTCTCTGACCACCCTGTAAATACCCATAGCTTAGGAATTAGAAGGCGTTGTTTTAACAATTTCCTGACTGTCTTTGAGCACTAGATGCTGCTCTTAGAAGGTAGGGATGATGCCTTAGAACTACGACAGTTTTTAAAATGAGCAGTGGGCTTGGTTCATAGTGGATATTTGAAATGTCTTTGTTGAAAGAATGGAACAGAGAAGTGAAAGAGGGACTAGTAAATGTACTTTGAATTTGTGTTTGTATAGCTATTGCTGATATCTCAGCTCTTGTTAAATCTGAAGATAGCAGCACTTCAATTTTCTGATGTCACAGATTTGATTACATTTCTGGCTAATGTTTATGCTTAAAAAATGGCAATTTGGGGAAGTAAAATGTAGGTAATAGTGACTACTCTTTTTTTTTTTTAATAGTTTTTGCTATAGGGTGCATATGCTCATTGGAGGGAGACAGAAAGAGGTAGTGAGAGGGAAAGTGAGAAATCATCCACAGGGGAGATGGCCATGCCAAGTCCTTTCTCCTCATTCACCTCCTTGGATTTTGGGCAAACATGCACATGCACCCAGCATGATTTTTAAACTGCCAGATCTGAGATTTGAAATGCGGGCGACCACGTGGGAGTCCAGCAGCTTAACCTCATACTACCTGCTGGCACCATGTAATCCATATTCTATAAGGTAATGAAGAGATTATATATATAATATATGAAGATATTTTATACATATATTCACATATATATGTGTGTGTGTGTGTGTGTGTGTGTGTGTGTGTGTTTGTGAAACATTTAACTTATACCTTGTATTTAAGAACTTATTTTTATTACAACTGCTGTGGTGACTGCAATAAGAAAATAAAATAAAAACTCAGCTGTGTCTGCTTCAACAGTAATCTAACTGAATTTTTTTTTTTTTTTTTTTGGAGAGGTTTTTGCTATAGGGCACGTGCGCTCACCAGAAAGACAGAGAGAGAGACAGAGAGACAGAAAGCAAGAAGTCACCCCCTCCCCCCCAGGAGGGATGACCATGCTGCAATCCCTTCTCCTCCATTCTCCTTTCGGGATATTGGGCACACATGCACACGTACCCAGTGTGAGTTTAAGCCACCTGGTCCAGGACTTGAACCGTGGTCGACTACATGGGAGTCCAGCGATGTAGCCATTACGCTAACTGCTGGTCCCTCTAACTGAAATTTCTACTTGGGACCTATAGATAAATCATTTATGAAAGATAAAATTGCACTCACTCTAATCTTTTTGTGACACCAATTCTAAGGAAAAGTTTCTGGATCATATATGGATCACTTTCTCTTGCTGTTTTCTCAGCAGACAGGCAAAGAACAGGATCAAGAGCCAGAGATCACCACCAGCTGGCCCAACATCCAGAGGCTTGCTGCATCAGACGTTAAGGGTATGTCAGTAACACCACAGCAGGGACTTCATCTGCTTTGTTCGCTGCCGTATTTCTAGAGCTTGGCTCATAGGAGGTCCTCAATTCCTTTTTTTTTTTTTTTTGGCTTGTTTTCTGTAATTTTATTTATTACTATTATTGTAATTTAAAAAATACTGTAGGGCATGTGTGCTCACAATACAGAAAAAGAGAGAGAAAGAGGGAAAGTGAGAAAGCAAGTCTCCATGTCTGGGACTCAAACTAGTCAGTCATATGGAAGTCCGGTGCCTTAACTACCATGCTACCTGCTGGCCCCCTCAATTCGGTTTTTTTTTTTTCAGTGAATGGTCATTTCACTGGTATGAAAATTTTCATTGTTATTTAATGTGCTTGTAGGTTTTTATTTCAGACAACGGCATTGTTTAATGGCTTTTTTTTTTTTTCAATATTTTACAGAGAGAGAGGGACAAAGAGGGTGGAGAAATGAGAAAGTATCAGCCCCCCCACAATCGGTGATGATCATATCTCAGTCTCTTCCTCTCCATCTCCCTCCTTTCTGGATTCTGGGCACACATGTATGTACGCCTGTGGTATATTTTTCACGCTGCTGGCCTGGGATTCAAACTGCATAATTGGCCATATGGGATCCAGCTGCCTTAACCACCAGATCATGACCTGGGCCTGCAACAGGTAATCTTTAAAAAAATGGGCATTGATGGGGGAGAGGCAGCCAAAAGAAGCTTATGCAACCAGTGGAGAAAGTACAAAAGGTATTTAAACACACATGCAAAACCGTTACTGTTGTGAAAACAGGCTACACGGCAGTGGTTGCCAGGGGCTGGCGGGGAGGGACGGCTGAATGTGCAGAGCACAGAGGGTTTTGGGGCAGTGAAACTGCTCCGTAGGACGCTATAATGGTGGACACACGTCATCACGCATTTTTCAAAACCCTTAAGACGTACAAGTCCAAGAGCAAGCTCTGATGTTAACAGTGGGCTTTGGGTTATAACGACATGTCACTGTACGCTCATCAGCGGTAGCAAAGGCACCACTGAGGTTCCAGCTGTCAGTTCTTCGGAGGATGTGCGTGGGGGCTGGGGGGCAAGAAGCACATGGGAAATTTTTATGCCTTCCCCTCAATTTTAATACAAATTGCAAAGTGTTCAAAAATGCTAAGTCTTAAAAAAAAGAAGTTGGGCCAAATGGTAACCTCATGATAAGTCTTCCACTGAACATTATGAAATAAAACCACTTCCCTTGGAAAATTAATATACAAGGTATTTTTGCTTTACATCCTTGGTATCAGGGCTTAGTCATTTTAACTGCAATGGAAAGATCTGCTACTTTTATTTTCCCAGAAATTACGTTTCATTTTATAATAAATGCATACAATGGTGTATGAAAGCATAGGGCTTTTGGCTGCATAAATCTACCTATTAATTAATTAGTTTGTTCCACAAACTGTAATTTAGTATCTAGATTGCCCAAGGTACCGTACCGAGTGTTCTGATAAATATAGAATTCTAAATAATAGTAATCTGCTTCATTTGTGAGGTGGCTTGCTATTTTCAGAGCATTACACACATTTTTAAAAGAATATATTCCTCATATTCCTGGCAAGTCAGTGGGAAATAACTTGAAACTTCCACATGGAGCATGTTTACTAATTTTTTCTTTTTAAATTATTTATTTAATTTTATTTTTTATTGTCATTTTTCAATTGACCAGAGAGAGACAGAAAGAGAGAGAAGGAGGGAGGGAGGGAGAATGATAGTGAGAAAGCCAGCCACTAGGTCTGGGACTCAGACCGTGGTTGGCCATGTGGGAGTTCAATGCTTTAACCACCATGCCACCTGCTGGCCCTGATGTTTATTAATTTTAAAACAATCACATTTTTATACAATAAAATTCAAACACAAAATTAAATAAAAGCAGTTGCCTTTTAACTGACTGTTGGTGTGTATGTATGTGTGTGTGTTGTTTTGGTCAGGGTTTCCCTATGTTGCCTGCTTTGGTTGCAGAACCTCACTCCTCCTGCCTCAGCCTCTGGAGTGGCTGGTCTGCAGGTGTGCACCACTGCACCCAGCTTTGCAGGGAAAGGAACCTAGGACCCCCACATGACCTCGGTCTGTAGAGCAAGTCACATCCAGTGTGTGCGCCTATGGCTGGGCCTCACGCACTTCTCTTAATTATTTTGATTATTTTTTTTTTGTTTGTTTGTGTTTTCCAGACTTTTCATTGGTGGAGAGTAATTATTATTGGGTCGGAGAAGGTATTTAGAAAAATTACTTATTTGGAGTAGAAAAAGTTATTAAAATTAGGTAGTTGATGTAAAATATGTTATATTATGCTGTTAGGAAAGTCATGATGCATTTTAGCATAGAAAAATACATCATGATTTTCCCAACAACTTAATAGTATAATTAATTCAGAAAAAGGTGCCGTGATCAGCAAAACCTGTCAGGTAAAAGAACACAGGAATGGACCTGGCTGAGGTGAGAAAGGTTTTACTTTTTTTTATTATATTTTATTATATTATATTACATTTTATTTTATTTTATTGTATATTTCTTTCTTTAATAATGAGGGGAGTTGAGAACACAGTTGCTAAAATGACCAGGTAGAGTTCAAGAGTCTCCTGAAAACTAGTGGTAGTGCGCTGAATTTCAGCCCTGGAAGTGGCTTGGCTGAGCAGGGCACCTGACCGGTTCCGTAACCTGCAGAGCTGGAGGTCTGGGGTGAGGGAACCACAGCATGAGCAGACCCTGCCAACAGCAACCTTGCTCTCTCTCACATGCATGTGCTCTCAATAATGAATAAAATAAACTTGAAAAAGTCTCTTAAAAGGCTGTACCCTGGGAGCCTCCCTGGGATGCCTTCCCTCCCCTTTGTGAACCTCGGCCTTACAAAAGCAGTAAGTAGGAAGAAGGGGAGGTTAGTCCTGCCTGGAGAAAGTCAGGAGAAGATCCCATACTGCAACTGAAGGTGGAGGTCATGAAGGGGGGCTGTGAGGAGGGGTATGAGAAGGACCAAAGCTGTCTCCCCAGGACCGATGTCGCTTCCACTGCTTTCATCGGAGGTCCTGGTTGATTCTAAGTATGGGGCCGCACTTCCACGTTTTCTCTTACTGCTGCATGGCTGTCTGCGAGGGAAGTTGGAATAGGGAATGTGACCGTGGGTATTGGAAAGAAGTCCATTGGTTAGCTGGGTCTCCCTGTTCTTTACTAGTAGCTGGGAGTTAGGCCCACTCAGATTACCCAAAGTAGAAACTCTAAACAAAAAGTAAAAATTTTGTTTTCATGTTTTCTGACTGTGTGCATTTTTATAACCATAGAATTAAAGGCATTATTTTTGCTTTTATCTTGCTTCACTTTAGATGATAACTAGATTTAAAATTGTGAATAATTTTACAATTCAATTTTCATTTTAAATGACTATATCACATTATAGAAGACATTGCTGTGCATTTTATTATTTCTGGGTATTTAGGGGATATTTATATTTTTGCAACTTAGTATTGATGTTGTGTACCTCTTTACTCTGTATTGCTGCAGTCCAAGTGAAATTTGAAATACAAACTGTAATGTAGGGTATGAGTGCATACGTTTTAATAGCTTGGCTTTTGTTTTCAATTTCTTCTAGAAATAGGTATGCCACTGGTTGAATTTGCATCTCTTTGTTATTAGTTAGATTTCATTTTAATTGTTATTAATTATTTCCCCTTGGGTGCTAATTACTAGCCCATACTCTTTTCCTTCCTTTTTCCATTCTGCTATCTTCCTCCATATGTTTCCTGCTTTGTAGCACTTAAAATTGGGTAGGAACAATAAGTGGATATACTCAAATAACTGTACCATAAATTAAATACTAACCATCTTAATCAGACTAATGTTTCTTTCCCACTCCCCAGAGACTGTCTTAGTTAGCAAGAGACAGACAGAAGACAGAGGGAAAGTGTGACATCAACCCTCCCCCACCATGGGGCATGGTCAAGGTGTAATTTCCTTCTTTTCCATCTCTCTTTCCTCTGGGATTTCAGGCATTCAAGTGCATGCACCCAGCATGTTTTCCAAGCTGCCGGTCTAGGACTTTGACTGTATAGCTGGCTCTGCAGGAGCCAGTTGTCTTACTTATGACGCCATCAGCTGGCACAGACTGGTAGTTTGCCACCTCACTGAAACTATTCTGGACATGTTTTTGAGCAACAATTTTTCTGGTAAATCCTAAAGTAAACTCATTTTTTGTCTACCCCCCAGGAAAAGACCCTGTTCCTCTTTCCTATTTCAAAGAAGTTACCTAAACCACAGATTGTAGATCTTATTAACACTCACCTGTCTTTCACCTCCCAAATCCACTCTATCATCAAGCTTGGACAATTCTTTTTGCTAAGAATCGCTGGCACCATCCACTTTTCTCTATTTCCTTGAACATTTCCTCAATTCAAGTCACCCTGTATTTCACCGGGTTTGGTCAGGTGAGGCCCACTGAGTTCCTTGCTGTTGGCTATTAGTCTAATCCATCCTCAGAATGCTCTCTACAACGGTCTGTCTGTCACTTGGAAAACCACTTGCCTTTTCCCTTTTTGCATGCTCATCTTCCTCCACTGAACCATTACATATTGGAGTTTTTAAAAATTCCGTTATTGCTTTATTTTCTCTTGCAGGAGAATTGCATTTGTGCCCTGTCTTTAGTGCGTACATTTTGTTCATCTCAACTATAGACTTCTCATATATGATCCAGACCCATTTACTTACCACTTTCTAGATATTTCTTCACTCTATCTCAAAGCTTCCCAAGATCATTTTATTGGAGGCTGGTCCATGAGCTTCCATTTTTCTCATTTGCACACATTGATGTTTATTGCGGCACTTTTCACAATTGCTAAGTCATGGAAACAATCTATATGCCCACGAACTGATGATTGGTTAGAAAAACTGTGGCACTTATACTCAATGGAATACTATTCATCCATAAAAAACAACAAAACCTTGGCTTTTGAAAGGAAGTGGATAAAAATGGAAGACTTGCTGCTGAGTGAAGCAAGCCATGCTATGAAGGAGAGGCATTGTATGTCCCCACTTAATATATACCGAGTGTCTGCACTCTAAAATATATATATTTCAAGTTATTAGCCAGAAACTTGGCAGTCACCTGTCACTTCTTCCTCCCTCATTATTTCCCAGGGTCCAATCTACTGCAAAGTCCTCCAGATCCCACCTGCTGAAAATCTCTTAAATCCATTCATACCTCTCTATTTTCATTGTCACAATCCTAGTCCAGAATACAATCCTCATTTGCATGGAAACTCCAACAATTTCTAACTGGCCTTTCCACATCTACCCCTGTTCCCACACTTGTTATTCACGTTAGAGTTCACAATATTTCCAACCATTCAGATTATGTTGCCCCATTTCTTAAGATTGCAATATAGAATGTTTATCATGCCTGCAAGGCCATGAAGACCTTGTTCCACTTTCTCCCTTCCTATGTTTTTATCCTCCCTTTCTCTCTGCCTGCATTCCCACCCTCCCAGTCTTCTTTCTGTTCCTCACATGTTCCATTCCCATGTCCTTTCAGCCACATTCCACAGTCTGGAATGTTTGTCTCCACACAGTCGCTCTGCTAGTCCCTCCATCCCACCCATGAATTCCCTCTCATACTCCACATTTCACCTCCAATGTCACTTCATTGGAAGAATTCTCTTCACCCAGCAACCTACTTCATGCCCCTTTGCTGAACTGAGAGGACACTGTTCCTTTCTTTATACCATTTATCACATTTATACTCTCAATAAGTCCAGACACTATTACATCACCTGGAATTCAGTCACTGTTTATTAAGTAAATAAATAGACTACATTTTCAAAATTCAAAAGGGACCATGATCTTCTTATGTTAAACCCTTTAGACAATATTCCATTGTGCTTATGATAATTTCCATACCCCTTACTTAGTTTATAATTCATTTAATGCTCTGCTTTGGTCCCCTACTCTATATGATTCAAGGTCATTATGCCAATATTCACTGAGCATCTAGTATGTACCAGGTGGTGCTACACACAAGGAAAAAATGTGACTAAGATAGATGCTTATGAGGCTTAGTGTCTAGGACAGACATTGAATAAACAATGGCAATTCTGATGAACCAAAGGTTATAGAAGGTATAAAATTACTGCCTGCTTCACATTTTACACTCCAACTAGTCATTGCACATTGTTTTCTAAGCACAACATTTTTGCTTCCCTTTTGGTCTCTAATAAGCTATTTCCTTGTCTTCTATTGGTGCACTTGAGTCACCTCTACTGATATTTCAACACCCTGTCCCAGTATGCCTGGCTTGTTCTTTTTTAACTAAAATGGAATACTTTCCAATGTTGCCCTTTCCTATCTGTTCCTGTTGTACCTTGTACTTCTGTTACCTTAGCACTTAGCTCTGTTTCACTTGACCATATGCTCCAGGAGGGCAGGCCTGCATCTAGCTTGGCCACTGTGTCAAAGATATTATAGGTGCTCACTAAAGAGTTCTTGACTGAGTGAAAGAATGAGCATCAAGTGAACAGATGAGCAAAGTGTTATAGGACTTCAGAGTAGAGAGATGTTGTTATTTTACAAATGAGGAATATTTATGTAGTAATTAAATTGCCTCACTTAACCAGGAGACAGTCTTAGCTGACCTACAATCTTTCCAAAGCACATTTAGAATTTCTAGTGTTTTGTTTCTTCTTCTTAGACCATTATTATGAGTTTACAGTGCTATGTCAAACGTGGCTATGCTTTACTTTCCACCTTAGGCCAGAATTACTATTGGAAAGGAGGTTTCAGCTATCAACAAAAACCTGCTATCAGCAAAAATCCTTTGTAGTACACTCTTATCATTATTCTTCCAGGCTGGGTAGTAGGAAAAGGTAACTAAAGGCTACTTAGGGACAGAGTTTTCATTTTCTTATTCTTGACCACATAGAGTCACATCCCATCTGGTCCAGGAGAGGTATCCAAGAGAATCTTTATAGGTGAGCTGACAGAGGGCCTTATTTTTAACCACCTAGTTCTGCCAAATGTCCATGGACATAGTTTGTCTTTCTCACTGGTAGAGCCTGAGAAGGGTTGGGGACCTGACTGTGATCCCTGACATGAAAAAGATCAAAATACCCCCCAAATAATGTGTACTCAGGATAGAAAATGATGTGATATAAACCTTGTAGGTGATGGCAGGTAGTCAAAGTTAAGGAGCCCCTAATTTATGCTCAGCAGCTCCATCAGTCTTGAAAACCTGTCCTTTGAAAATTTGGCTATATCCATACTGTTAGTTTTTCCCTTCAATTTTCATTTTATTCTCTCTGAGCACTTAGTGAAGTTTCTTTTGACAGGTGTCAACTGCTCCCAAATTATGAAGAACTAAAGAAATGTTTGTTTTGTGTTCAGTTTCATTTGTTTGTTTGTCTTGAACCATACTATCCAGTTAGGATGTAGTATTAGAAGGAGGATATGTCAATCACTGGAATAGCTCCAAGAATTAAAGTGAAAGACTCCATGGCATAGTGGACTATGGGAAGAACTAACTACTTATTCCTCCAATGTTATTCAATATTATGTAGTCCTGCCCTCCAGTCTTGAAAACCTGTCCTTTGAAATTTAATCTCCTGAATCTGTTCTACAAGATCACGCACTTCAAAATGTAATGCTTCATTTTCTTTATTACACTGAATACTATCCTGGTATTATTATTTTACAAAGTACTGATGTTTTCAGCTGCAACTTCTATGTCTGGCTTGGAGTATTTTCAACTGCCATCTGTTTATTTATTTTGGATTACAGATCCTACTACATGAACTAACACAGGCTAACATGAAATTGCTGCAGCTTATTTTATGTTCTTGACATTTTAGAGAAAATAAACAATTCAGAGAGAATTTTGGGAGCCAGTATCAACCCTGGTATTATTATTTTACAAAGTACTGATGTTTTCAGCTGCAACTTCTATGTCTGGCTTGGAGTATTTTCAACTGCCATCTGTTTATTTATTTTGGATTACAGATCCTACTACATGAACTAACACAGGCTAACATGAAATTGCTGCAGCTTATTTTATGTTCTTGACATTTTAGAGAAAATAAACAATTCAGAGAGAATTTTGGGTGCCAGTATCAACAACAAAAACAAAAAAAAAAAAAAAGAAAGAAAGAAAGAGAAAAGGAAGTTAAATAAAGAAAAAGCATTTCATTTTCTCTCAATAAAATGTATCAAACTGTTATTCAACAGAAATATAAAATGGCCTTCACCTTTGGTTTATCATATTGCATTGAAATGTTCATGACTGTTAGAAAGCTAGACACCCACACCACAGGATCTTGCTCCTCTTTAATTTTCTCTAATTTGTGTAGTGAATAACCAAATACTCATAATGCAATTAGAAGATAATCAGGCTTGTAATTATGTTAATTGCTGGAGACTTACATCAATCCTCCAGCAAAGCGATAGGATTTCAGGGGAACTATTAACGGGGCAAAAGTGAGTGAGGGAGAGATCGGGTTGAGGGAGTGGGTAAATTGATGAACAATTTTGACTTGTATCATTTAACAATACTGAGATCACAATGGAGCCATGTGTGAAAGGGACTTCTGGGGAAGTGTTTAGAAAATAGGGTTTTGACATCCATAAAATCAACCGTTTTTTTTTTAGTTTTTCTTTTTCATAAATACTTAATTGTTCACTTACATGTATTGTAAGAAACCTAAAAAAAAAGAGATAAAGAGATAAGAGAAAGGGACATAGAATATTACTATTTGCTCAAGTTACTCCTCTCTTTTTCAAATTATGGAAACAAGAATAAAATAAACTGAGACATCATTTATTGCCTTCTGTGCTGTTACCCCTGAAGTGTCCTTTTCTCACATGGCCAAGACCAATGGTCAAACTGAAACTCCCATTTATTGATGATACCTGGCACAGCCTTGGCATGGCGTTTATTCTTAAAACAATGCGTACGAATACCACTGAAGGGGCCAGGTGGTGCACAGTGACTATGTGCTGGACTCAGAAATGCACCTGGGTCTGTCTCCCAGAACCTCCCTGAGTATGCTGGGCACACTTGTGCCTCCAATTGGGCCGACTCAGGCTAGGGATGAGTCAGGGCATGAAGATTATATTGAGCACCTTTCTCTCTGCCTCTGGTGGAAGAGATAAAATTAAAAAGCTATTAAGATTTCCCAGTTTCTCTTGAGCTGGCTGGAGCTGAGCTGGGCTTCCTAGAGCCTCTGTAGGGCGGCATTGCTGACCTTTTTCATTGACACATCGGCCT
>NW_006159504.1:241103-250380 GCF_000334495.1 Tupaia belangeri chinensis | reverse complement strand
CGCTCTTCTTTCCTGCACCCACAACTGCTGTGTGGCATGGCAGGTGAAAAAAGGCTTGTGGTGTGGGTTAACTGCCACTTAAAAAAGATGTATACTACCACATTTCTGTCCCCTCATGAAGTTAAAAATAAAATCACCTCACAAAGGTTTTGTTTATTATCTGGGAGTAAAGGACAAAGAGACCTTCTGAGTAGTACTGAGCTGGATGCCAGGTATCAGTTCTGATTAAGACAAGTTGAAAGGCTTTTCTTCAAATGCATGTGGACTAAAGCTACAATAGTAGGGTTATAAAAGCCAGATCTCCACCAACGCTACCCAGCAGGGATGCATAAGCACTCACTTCCACCATCACTTACATTTTATATCCTTAATGTCAAAATAAAGTGACAAATTTGGGTTTGTGATTCAGAATCTGCTTACTGCTTCTTGGTCACTTGGGAAGCATATTGGAGGTGCACAGTGTATAATTAAGCTGTAAGAATGTTATCAGCTGAGTTAAATAAGGTGCATTACATAGTAGTGATCCATTTTCTGCTACATTTTTGATTAATTGTTAACCATGAAAGCAAACGCGAGTTCTTAAGGTTTTTGAACATTTGAGTGGTTAAAATGACCCACCTGACTAGACTTTACTGGCTACTAAAAATCCACAAAGGAAAATACATGCTGAGCACAGGATCATTTGAAGGAGACAGAGGTGCCAGGCAACAGGCCATTTATTTGGAGGTAAGAGGATGGCTGCATTATCAACAACAGAGTAACCACCAGTTACAAACATTCTGGAATAAATGAGAGATTTGAGAAGGAGTTAAATTTAGTGAAATGGAGTGATTAGGAAAATATATTGCTCATAGAAACCAGAAACTTTTCCTGTAACTTATTTATGGTTGGCAAATTGTCCAAAAACCTAATTAGACAAGCTGATGTTCTTGGAAGAGATCTCAGACTAGCTCATTACATTAACTCCATAAATTTGTTCTTTCAGAAATCCCCAAGTAGGCAACTAATCATACATAGAGTTCCTTGCTTTTTCTCCTTCCTTAATCTCAACTTTTGTCATTGGCTAGCATTTTATTTTCACTGTGCACAGAAATCATGGAGCTGGAAAAACTTATTTAGCTTATAAACCATCACTGCAAATCAGGTGCGGATTTAGAGATAATTCCGTTAACATTTTACGATAATTTCTCATCAATATAAAAGGTGAATTTTGTTTCCAAAGTCCTTTAATTTATATTATAAGAACTGAATTTATGATAGCATGATTATGTACCAAGGGAATGGAGACTCATCTTAAAAAATGTAACTTTGATCTTTAAGATCAAAATCAGTTTTATAAACTTTTGTTTCAAGGTTATGAGATAATACAAGTGCCAGTTGCAGGCCAGCCGTATGGCACAGCAGCAATGCAATACTCTGACATGCTGTGGCTGTGTGGGAAGGTCCTAGGTTCTCATCCCCAGGTCTCCCTGTGCATGCCCAAGGTGCCAGCATGCTGGTGATCCTGGCTGGCTGAGGCTCAGGCAGGATTGCAGCATGGAGATTATGTTGGGGTGTCTGTCTCTCTGTCTCTCTTTCTGTCTCCCTCTCTCATGGGAAAAAGAAAGAAACTTACACACAAAGAAGTGGTCATTGTGAGTGTAGTCATACTCACAAGGAGTAGCCTACAGGTGGGTAAATATACCGTAGGCTATTCATGAATAACTTCCTATGAGTAGATGGGAGATAGTACTGTCTGTGTTAGACTGTTACATTTTAAGTTAAATACTGCTTCATGAGACATTACAAAATCAAAAAAGAAGGGAAAAGCATATTCCCCCCATATTTCCTCTTCCCCCCTTACTGATGTGCCTTTTTTCCATGTTCCAGTTTCTCCTATAATAATAAATGTGGGTCTGGGCAGATTTTCTCCAAACTGCATTCAGGTTCCTATGAACGCTGCAGCAAGATTGTAGCTTATCCCACTTTATGCTGATTTATTTTCTTACTTGTTAAAATACTTCAAATGAGTGATTAATGCAATGGAGAGTAGCTAAAACCTGTATTTAAAGTTTAAAAGATTATTGGGCCCAGACATCCTGAGAGTATTAAAAAATTGAAGGAAAGAGGCTAGACATGAACACTGAAATGACTTTGCTTAAGAACTAGTATTTGTCAAAATCAAGCTTATGGCTCTGGACAGGGACATTCAAAACCTGTTTTATAAGTAAATATTCCATTCATGTAACCTGAAATCCTCTGTGAAAACTCTAGAAAGAACTGCCTTAAGGTATGACTAAATTATTTAAGGCTCATTCTTTTTGAAGTCTAATTTGTATCCCTAAATGATATTAATAGTCAAAAACAGACTCAGAGTTATAAATGGATGTTTATCATTACTGTGATAAAAAAAACCCTAACACCACGTTCCTGTACATGAAAATTAATCTTCTTTAGCTTATACTAAAAAACCAAAGTAACTGGGAAAAATTAAAGTCTTTTAAAAAGTTCTATGTTGTTAACAACATCTCTGGTTAATAGATGGCTCAAAGATTACTTAAAGGATTTAAAACCTTGAAGGGGAGAAAGTGGCTGGTCATTACCTTCACTTTGGGGAGACTTTGAAACCTTCACAGAAATGCATATTATGGGTGAATTTCAAACATTTTTGCACCGAAATAAACTATTTTAATTCCATTTTTCCACAAACTTTTGGAAGCACCTTTATATGAGGGTTAGAATGGGAGTTAAACATATGATTTTAATTAATTGAGTAACAATCGTTTCCAGAAAAAAGATGTAGAAATAGTACAACACATTTTTGAGGAAGTTCCTATAAACTCTGTTGTGTGCATATGTAAAGGAATTTAAGAGTAATGTAAATGTTCAATTGTAGATAAAGTTTTGCTTGAATGAGAGCTTCAAAAATGTGATCAAAGGAACACGTAAGTTTAGAGACAAAATTCTTTTAATAGCCAGGCAGCCATGGAGGTAAAGATACTGGAAAATGAGCTGGAAGATGAACACAGCTTACATACACAATTATGTAAGTTCATTAACCTCACAGTCAATCTATTCAGAAGGTTATAAATGTTAGATGAAGGAATACTAATTATAAAAATAACAAAAACGTACACCTTAAGATGGCAATAAATCTCATGTACTAATACTGCATATAAAAGTTTGTCTGAATGAATCAGATATTGTATTTTATTTCACAAAGTGTTTCAGAATATGCCATTGTGCAAGTGCATTGTAATTATGGAAAGGTGTACCCTCTCCTTTTCAATAGTTCATGGAATAAAATAACATATCAATTATATTTACTTACAAGTTTGTCGGATACATTAAAACTGGGTTGAAAAAAGATATTTTATTGGTACCAGCAGTTAGCGTAATGGCTATGTCGCTGGACTCACATTTAGGGGGCCGTGGTTTGCGTCCTGGGCCCGGTGGCTTAAACTCACGCCGGGTGTGTGTGCGTGCATGCCCAAGATCCCAAGAGGAGAATGAAGGAGAAGGAATTGAGGTGTGGCCATACTCCTGGGGGGTGATTTCTCCCTTTCTGTCTCTCTGTCCCTCTCTGTCTTTCTGGCGAGTGCACGTGCCCTATAGTGAAAACCTCTCCCCCACAAAAAAAAAACAAAAAAAGATATTAGATATTTTATTGATTTAAGAATAAAAGTGTAGTTATATGACTACATTCTTTATGAGTTAGCCAAATTGCCGAATGATACCTAGAGAAATTCTTAGTAAATATGAAATTAGGAAAATGATTAAATCATTGAATTATGAGGACACCTTTGGGAGTATGAATGGCCAAATAAGCTTGGTCCATTTGACAGTATCCCTTTAAATGAACGGAAGAGAACAGCCTCCGTATGAGTATTCAAATTACTGCTTAATTATTATGTTTGTTAGAGCATCATATTAGGGCTGGTATGCAAGGAAGGCTCCATGAAGCATTTTGATTAAGCACACTGAAATTGCGTTTCTCCAGTTAATGTACGAACTGAATTAGAATTTATTGAAGATAAAAATGTCACTTTAGATATGTGATAACTCCCGTGGTCTCAAATGAATGGTAATATCTCAAATGGATGATAAAAGATTAAGTCCATTTTAAATAACTCATGTAATTTAGAAAGCAATTGACTGGGTGAAAAAGGGCTTTGTTTTTAATACTTCTGATTTTCCTTTAAATGGAGTAGACTGTTAGTGCAAATATGGCCCCAAACAGTAAATATTTCTTGCTTCTCTTTCACATTTCACTTTTCAATGAATTATGATTTGTAAAAGGAGCTCTTAATCAAATTGTCATCTTTAAGACTACTAGTAAGACAAAGCATCCTTCTCTGATGTCTGTAAGGATCTGTTTCTTACTGGTCTTAATATTCCTAAATCAGTTCATTGTAATGTTTAGATTTGTAGAAGGATTTCTGTGCTTTTGATCTCACCGAAGGGTGAGTTAACAATAATTTATTTAAAAAAAGACTTTCATCTTAAAACAGGTTTAGCTTTACAGAAAAATTGATAGGGTAGTCCAAATAATTCTTGTATACTCTTGCCCTATTATTAGTATCTTATATTATTATTTTTAGCTTTATTTATTTATTTATTTTAGTTTGGCCAGAGAGGAACAGAGTGAAGAAGAGAGAGAGAGAGAGGAAGAGAAAGAGAGAGGAAGAGAGAGAGAGAAAGAGCGAAAGCACGCTGCCAGGTCTGAGACTCAAATCGTGGTCGGGCATGTGGGAATCCAGCACTGTCAACTACCATGCCATCTGCTGGGCCCATAGTATCTTATACTACTGTTAATGAGCCAATATCTATCCATTGTTGATTGAAGCCCACCCTTTCTTTAGATTTCCTCACTCTTCACTTACGGTCCTTTTTCTGTCCCTACATACCCCTAGGATCCCACATTACACGTGGTCTCCTTTGGCTCTTCTTGGCCCAGAGCTTCTCAGACTTTCTTTGCTTTTGATGAGCATGATGGTGTGGATGCATACTGGACAGGCTTTGTAGAACACTCTTCTACTGGAATTTGTTTTTCTCATAATCTCCTTTTACTTTCACTATTTAGTTCAGCTTCCCTTCGTAACATTCACAAATCAATGCTGTATATGATTTGGCTCTTCTGAAGGATTTTATCACTTACAAGTTTGTGCTGTAAGTCTTCCATAAGTCGAAGGAGATGCTTTCCCTTTCTCTGGAGTGAACAGTGCGATGTTCAAGTAACTGTTCTAGAGTGGCAACAGCCAGCATTCTGTCTACCTGGGGCGCTGATCTGCGCTGACCTAGTGGGCATTGACACTGCTGCCTCCATGACAGACACAGATTCTTTGCCTCATAGGTTCTGCTGAATGCTTGCTTAAGACATAGGGAAGGAGGGTTGCAAGTTATATGAATCAACGTTACTTAAAGTCATAAAAAATAGAAAAGCGAACAGTACATTAACTATTTTTGGCACAAGGTCAGAAATACTCGCAGCAGGTGACATATTTGCATTGGCACTCCCTACATTCACTGAATTCCTTCCTGACCAATGTTATCCTTCTTTCATAGGCTGTAATGTTTCCTAACAGCCACATTTCATATGAAATAAAATCCTTTAAAAGTTAAACAATCTGCCACATAGTGGATAATTAATTAATTTTACTAAGTAATAATTGATTGTATAAATAATGAATGTATTTTTTTAATCCGTGTGACCTTGGGCACATTTTATTCATAGCTTATTAGATGCTCGCCAAGTGCATGAGTTCATTCTAGGTGGTCAAGAGGAAACATGAAGAAAAAAAAGGAACTGGGTAGCCCACTCCTCTCTCTCTCTCTCTCTCTCTCTCGCTGTCTTTTTATCATCTGTAGAGAACCTCTTGCTCACTAACTTAAGGAGTTTGCCTTCCATATGAACCCAATTTCAAAACAGGTACATCAAGAATTTGGATACAGAAAGGTTTACCAGGTGGCTGGGTCAGGAGACAGGTGAGTGGCTCACCTCTGTTTCCATGAAGGCTAGGGCAGGTCAGTATTTATGTGTATGTGCTTAACATGTGGGGTAAGGGCATTTTCTGACTGGCTCTTGGCATAAGGAGTGTGGATTTTTGGCACACAGCATCTCTTCATATATCACATGGGTTCCAATCCCTGGCTCACCCGAAGGTGTCCTAGGTACCCAGGGTCCTGACGAGCTGGAGAGTGGAGGGAGATCGTGAGGGAGACTGTGGCATCCAGGATACTGTCAAGGGAACTTTTTCTTTTTCCTTTTCTCTCTCTCACTCATTTGCATGCGCGTGCTCTTTATCATGTGTAGAGTCAAATTAAAAACAAACAGAGCCAGCCTGTGGCCTGGTGGTTAGGTGAGTTGGATTCCACATGGTTGACTAGGCAGTTCATGTCCCAGATTGGTGAGGTGAAAACCATGCAGGATTTAGTGAGTGCTCAAAATCCTGAAAGGAGAGAGAACTAGAGGAGAAGGGATTGCAATGTGACCATGCCCCATGGTGGATGCGTTCTCACTCTCTTTCTCTCTCCAGTGACTGCACATGCCCTCTGTCAAATGAAGCAAAGAAATAAACAAAATAGTGCCTTAACCTTTCTCCTCTTTGACTGCCCCGCCTTTCCTGACTTCTCTCTGTGAAACTGCAATTAAACGTATGTTAGGTGACAGATATTCTATGTTTATGGATTGGAAGATTTAATATTATTACTTTGTTTCTTCCTTATCAAGTATCATTAAAAGGTGAATTCTTCCAAAATTGAGCTATAGATTCAATGCAATCCAAATTAAAATCCCAGCAAACTAGATGGCTGATATTTAGAAATTGATTCTAAAGTTTGCATAGTAATGTGAAAGACATGGGATCGGCCAGTAATGTGGAGATTAAGGTGACTTGATCCCACATGGCCGACTGTGCCGTTTGAGTCCTTGGCCTGGTGGCTTGAGAAACATGTTTAAAACATATGTGATCAAAATCTTGAAAGGAGGATGAAGGAAAAGGGATTGCAATATGACCATCCCCTCTGGGGGTGATTTCCCACTCCTCCTCGCCCCCGTTTCTTTTATTTTTAATTTTTTTTGGAGAGGTTTTTTGCTACAGGGTGCGTGCGCTCGCCAGACAGACAGAGAGAGACATAGAGACAGAAAATGAGAAATCACCCCCCAGGGGGGATGGCCACGCCGCAATCCCTTCTCCTTCATTCTCCTCTCGGGATCTTGGGCACGCATGCACATGCGCCTGGCGTGAGTTTTAAGCCACCGGGTCCAGGATGTGAACCGCGGTCGACTACGTGAAAGTCCAGCGACATAGCCATTATGCTAACTGCTGGTTCCCATGCCCCTGTTTCTTTTAGGCAAGTGCACACACCTTGTAGTAAATTTTAAAAAAATAAAAAAGAAAGAAATGCAAAAGATCAAGAATAGACAAGATAATATACAAAAAGAAAAGAAGTTAGAGAGCTTATTGTACTTTATGTTATATAAGCAAGACAGGGTTTTTTTTTTTTAGCAAAACAATTGACTCTTGATCAGCTGAATAGAATATAGAACACAGGAATAGATCTACACAAATATAGTCAGTGTGTCCATTTGCAAAGACATTTAAACTAGAAGAGATCTAACACATTTTATGGCTAAACCATTAACTCAAAATGTATCATAAATCAAAATATGTAGTGAAAAACCATAAAACTTCTAGGAAAAGAATTAAAAGAAAGTTTAGGTGATCTTTGGTTTAAGGATGAGCTTTTTGCTATGTAAGATAAAGGTGTAATCAATAAAAATTAAATTTGATAAGTTGGTCATCATTAAAGTTAAAAATGCCTGGTCAGTTAAAGATATGATTAAGAGAACTCAAAGATAAATCATAAACTGAGAGAAATATTTTCAAAACAATTACTTGATAAAGAATATGAAAAAGAGCTGTTAAAACAATAAGGAACCCAATTAAAAATAGGTAAAAGATGGGTCGAGCAAGTGGCATGGTGGTTGGGGTGCTGGACTCCCAAATGGCCAACCATGGTTTGAATCCCAGACCTGGCACTTGCTTTCTCACTTTCTCTCTCTCTCTGGTAAGTGTGTGTGCCCTGTGGCAAAATAAAAACATAATCATAACAGTAACTAAAATTAAATAAATAATTCCTTTATAAAAATGGGCAAAAGATCTGAACAAACACTTTACTAAAGATCTAAGATGGCAGATGTTCAAGTGAAAGGATTCTGAATACCGTTTGTCATTAGGAGACTGCAAGTTAAAAAAAAAAAAGTGGTTGATAGCATAATTGCTGCTGAGAATGTGAAGCATCAGGAACATTCATTGCTGCTGGAATGCAAAAGAGTTTAGCCACTTCAGGAGACAGTTTGGCAGTTGCTACAAAGCTAAATACAGTCCTGTCATGTAATCCAGCAGTTATGCAACTAGTTATTTATCCAGCTGAGCTTAAAACTTATGTCCACACACACACACACACACATACACACACACACACACACACACACACTAAACCTGTATGTGAATTTCTATAGCAACTTTAGTCATAATTACCCCAAACTGGAAGCCATCAAGATACCCCTAAATTAAATTGTTGATAAACAGACTGTAGTACATTCAAACAATTAAATATTGTTCAGTAATAATAATAAATAAGACAATTAGCAACAAGAACAATAAAAACCTAACCAAAAAAGTCAAAGAACTCTACAGGGAAAAAAAAAAGAAAACTATGAAAAACTTAAAAAAGGAAATTAAAAATGACACAAAAAAGTATAAAGACATTCCTGTTCCTGGATTGGGAGAATTAATATAATCCAAATGTCAATTCTACCCAAATTAATCCACAAATTTAATCTAATCACAATCAAATTATCAGAGATATTCTTCACATATTTAGAAAAGACGATCATAGAATTTTCTGGAATTGTGAAAGTCCCCATATTGCCCAAACAATACTGCCCAAGAAGAGCGGAGTAAGAGGCATGCCACTTCCTGATCCCAAAATATATTTCAAAACTGCCATAATCAAAGCAGCATGGTACTGGCTCCACACAGGCATGTGGACAAATGGAATAGAAAAGGGACCCCAGAAGTAAAACCCCAAACATATAGCTAACTGATTTTTGACAAATGGTGCCAGTCAATTGAATGGGGAAAAGAAAATATCTTTAGTGCTGGAAAAACTGGGTACCCACTTGCAGAAAGACGAAACTGGTTGCCTATCTCTCAACATTAACAAAAATGTACTCAAAATTGATCAAAGGTCTAAACCTGTGACCTCAACCTGTATAACTACTGGTGTCCAA
>NW_006159504.1:173463-241074 GCF_000334495.1 Tupaia belangeri chinensis | reverse complement strand
GTTCTTAAATAAGACCCCCAAGCACAGGCAATAATCCCCAAAATAAACACATAGGACTACATTGGGTTAAAAAGCTTCTGCACAACAAAAGAAACAATAATTAGAGTGATCCAGGAACCCTTAGAATGGGAGAATATATTTGCAAACTATAAATATGATAACCAGAACATACAGAGAACTCAAGCAATTTACCTGAAAAAAAAAATGTCAACCCAATGAAAGGATAGACAAATGAGCAGAACAGACAGAATGGGAGAATATATTTGCAAACTATAAATATGATAACCAGAACATACAGAGAACTCAAGCAATTTACCTGAAAAAAAAAATGTCAACCCAATGAAAGGATAGACAAATGAGCAGAACAGACAACTTTCTAAGGAAGACACATGAACAGCCAAAAAGAATAAGAAAAAAATGCTCACCATCCCTTATCACGCGAGAGATGCAAATTAAAACCACAATGAGATACCACCTAACCCCAGTCAGGATGTCTAAGATTAAAAAAAATTAAAAGTGGGTGTCAGCAGGTGGCATGGTGTTTGAGGTGTTGAACTTCCCACACGGCTGACCATGGTTGAGCCCTGGACATGGTAGTTTGCTTTTTCACTCCCCTCCCCCCGTCTGTTGAACACATGTGAAATAATAATAATGGTGATAATGATAAATAAATTTAAATTAAAAAATAAATAAAGGCCTTTGAGCCATTCTTTCTCTGTTAGCTCATGCCCACTCTTACCTCCCAGGAGTATACTTTTACTTTTACTTAGTAAACTGTGTTTCTCTTACACTAAAATAAATAAATAAATAAAATAAGTATTGGCAGATCTATTGTGAAGAGGAAATTCTCCTACACTGTTGGTGGGATTGCAAATTGGTACAGTCACTGTGGGGAACAATATGGAGGTTCCTCAATACCTACAAATAGCACTACCATATGATCTAGTAATTCTACTCCTGAGTATCTACCTAAAGGATAGGAACGCACTCATCCAGAAAAACACTTGTACATCCATTTTTATTGCGGCATTATTCACAATTGCTAAGAAATGGAACCAACCCAAATGTACATGAACAGATGAGTGGATTGAAAAAGTGTGGCACAATACACTGTGAAATTCTACTTAGCCATAAAAAATGAGACCCTGGCATCTGATAGAAAGTAGATGAATATGGAAGATTTACTGCTCTGCGAAGCAAGCCCAGCTATGAAAGAGAGGCATTGTATGTCTCCACTCAATGTAAACTGAATGTCTGCACTCTTACAGCAGAAACTAGAAGATTGGGAGATACAAAAGCAGGGAGAACAATTGTGGATACTGGAGACAGTGTGGAAGGAGGGTGAGAAATAGGTGGGTGAGAGGAAGGGAATCAAGGGGAAAAAGAAAGAAAGAAACATTTAAGGGACACAAAAATGGAAAGTTATCTGTTGATTATAACGTGTATGATATTTATGCTGGGAAAATTTATTGTACATGTTGTAACAATATACAGTGATTATAGTATAAAAATGAAAATAAAAATGGGGCAGAAAGTAACAGTCAGAAGGAAAGAGAGATGTGAAGAAAGTTCCAGGAATGAGAATTTATTTTTGGGAAGGAAGGTTAAAAAGGAAAGGCATTTTTTTTTTTCTTTTTGGTGTGGTAAGAAAGAATTTTGTATGTTAAAATAAAAAATTTGTACTAAACAAGGATTTTAATAAATCTTAAAATCATCTTGCTAAACAAAAAAAGCCCGTCTAAAGGCTAAAATGCAGTGCGATTTTAATGATATGACATTCTGGAAAAGGCAAAACTATAGCAATTATAAAATGATCTGTGGCTGCTAGGATATTGGGAGAGATAAGGAAAGTTTAAAAGGTGGAATACGGGGATTGCTTTTAGTGTATGGAAGACTGTATGGTGTGGTAATGTCAGATACTACATACTTGTCAATACCTAAAGAAACTTATGGCACAGAGAATAAATCTTAATACATACAAATTAAAACAAGAACAATAAGTTAGAGGGGCCAGACAGTAGCACAGCAGTAAAACACAACACCTTGTGAGACAGACCATAGGAGAAAGTTACCAGTTCACATCTCAGAAGATTTCTGAATACCTTGGGCGTGAACGTGCCTGTGGTCTGGGACTGGGCAAAGCTGGGGGAGGGTTGCAATGTCCAGATCCGTTGGAGACGCTCTATCTCTCTCATTTTTTTCTCTCACTCATGGATTAAATTTAAAAAAGAAGAAACTTCAAAATCATTTAGAAAGTCAGGTGCTCTCCGAATGGAATATACAGTATGACAAAACAAAATGATAATACACACACACACACACACATGTATGTGTATATATATAATATTTTATATATATATATAAACATATATATATAATATATATGTTTATATATATATTTTTTGCCTTAGGGCTCATGTGCTGGCAAGAGAGACAGACACAGTGAGGGAAAGTGAGAAATGATCCCCCCGGGGAGATGGCCCCGCCACAATCCCTTTTCTTCTATCTACCCCCTTCTCCCCATCTTGGGCACACACAGACACATGCAGAGCATGGTTTTGAAGCCCAGCATGTGTATGTGGGTTCAGAATGGACCATAGTTAGCCATGTCAGAGTCCAACTACCTAACAGCTACACCATCTGCTGGTCTCTAAAACAATATTTTTTTTGTAGGAATTATTTTTATTTAATTTTATTTCTTTATTTATTAGACCAGAAAGGGACAGAATGAGAGAGCGAAAGAGAGAGAGAGAGAAAGCAAGCTGCCAGGTTCAGAACTCAAACTGAGGTCAGCCATGTGGGAGTCCAGCGCTCTTAACCACCATGCCACCTGCTGGCCCTCTCAAACAATATTTTTAAAGAGACATATGAAACAGGGACCAGCAGATGGTGTAGCAGTTACATCACTGGACTCCCACATAGTCCAATGCAGTTCAAGTCCAGGAAAACTCATGCTTGGTGTGTGTGTGTGTGTGTGTGTGTGTGTGTGTGTGTGTCCAAAATCCCCAGGGGAGAATGGAGGAGAAGGGATTGCAGCATGGCCTTCCTCCCTGGAGGGTGATTTTTCATTTTCTGTCTCTTGGTCTTTTCTGTGAGTGCATACGCCCTATAGCAAAAATCTCTCTCTAAAAAAAAAGCAAAAATAAAAACAAAAACCTGTGAAACAATCCACTGGAGGTTGGGAGGAAAAGATGAGGACCTAAATTAATTTGGAAATAAGCAGAGTCTGTAATACAGAAGTTAGAAGAACCTATACATAAGCACTATGTTCTAGTTAAAATGCTACTTCCTGGGACCAGCAGATGGCATAATGGTTATGTCGCTGGACTCCCACAGAGTCAACCATGGTTTGAGTCTCAGACTCAGTAGCTTGAAACTCACGCTGAGCACATGTGTGTGCATGCCCAAGATCCCAAGAGGAGAATGGAGGAGAAGGGACTGTGGCACGACCATGACCATCCCCACTAGGGGGTGATTTCACGCTTTCTGTCTCTCTGGTAAGTGCACAAATCCTGTACCAAAAATATCTCTCTAAAAAAATAAAAACAAACAAACAAATAAATAAATAAATGCTGCTTCTCAAGGTAATGGGGGAAGCTGGGGTGTATGGGCCCGATACCCAATGCAGAAACAGTAGCAATTTGATTCTTTTTCTTATGCTCTCAAAGAATTAGGTACATGTACATGGAGAGGGGCTAGGAAGCAGAGTTTATTGAAGGAGAGAGCAGCTTCCAGTCAGGGGAGGAGTCCTGGAAAATGAGTTGCTGAAGTGGAACTGAGACAGATGGGGGTAGGTTTATCTTGTTTTGGAGGAGCTTTGTCTGGGCTTTGTTCTCACGAGGGGCTTGTACACTGGTATCCCTTGTGGTAGGGTCACATGCTGGATGGGTCTGGTTATTTTTTCTAATTTTGGAGTGCGTTCAAAAGTCATGAGACATTTTTTGTCTAAAAACTTTGGGCATAAAGACCACTATCTTCTTTTAAGAAAGTGGTGGGACTTGGGGGGTGGGGGGGACAGCACTAAACTTCTTATTTTTGCTTTAGGTCATGCTGCCTAGGTTAATACTGCTGCAAGCTGTTCCTTGTGAGCAAGTTCAGGGAGAGCTGAGCTGTTGTGTTTCTCTCGTGAGCATAGCCTTTTTGTGATTCCATCTGGGGCCTATGCCCTAACTATATTCTTGGCGTCTCTGTCTCCTGCCTCAATGTCAATATTTCTGAAGCTGCTATTTATGTGCTGTAATTAAACAATTAAACAATAGATGGCAGGTGGTAGGAGCCAGGTTTTTCAGTGTAGGAGTGAGAATTACAGGCCAGCATCGGGCAGGGCCCATGTGGCAATGAGTTGGAAACATCCCTTGCAATCACATTTAGGCTAGAGTTAGTATAGATGGTTACATACAGAAATATTTAGGGATATGTATGTACACAGAGGTTAGTATTACACATATATTTTATTACTATGTCAGTCAAGAGAGCTTGGAACCAATGCCACCCACTAGCAACATGGACTCCTAATTCTCCTAATTCCCAGGTCATTTTTTTTTTCTTTTTGCAATAAAAAGACTTTTTGGAAGAAATTATTGATCCTAACATTGTGGCTAGAAATATGTAAGATGATGTTGTAGTATCTTGTACCAAAAAGTGAGGAGTATTTTAAAAAAATGCCTTCATTAATGGGGAAGTATCAAAGAGATACAGAGACCAACTAAAAGAACTCCCATAGCCAACTCCGAGCAAGTTGAGCAATTAAGAAAAGAAAGGAAATAATGTCAGATTATAACCCAAAGCATAAAATACATATCTTGGAGTCTATGTTGACAGGAAGAAATGATAGAATAAATAAGTAATAAATGGGAAAGAGGAACCAAATTTTTCATGTAGAAGAATTTCAAGTAATTCATGAAGATACTCCATCCTTGGGAAGGTAGAGCAGAACTTAGTGTGCCTTGAGTGTGGGCTGCACACAGTACCTTCCTTCCAAAGAGTGTAGTATGGAGAAGGAGAGAAAGAGGATAGCTTTCTAGAGAACCCTGGCAAACACTTCCTGAAGCCAGGTGATCAAGGTCAACACCAACAGCTATAAATCATATCGAGTATGTGCACGTCATATGACATGTGAATGACATTTTATCTTTGCTTTTTTTTAAAGAATTATTTTATTGAACTATTTATTTGTTTATTTATTTAACTAGAGAGGGACACACACACACACACACACACACACACACACAGAGAGAGAGAGAGAGAGAGAGAGAGAGAGAGAAGGTAAGAAAGTAAGCTGCCGGGTTCAGGACTCAAATCGCAGTTGGCCATGTAGGAGTCCAGCGCCTTCAACCACCATGCCACCTGCCGGCACGCTCTGTAGTATTTTTTCCCCCATGTCATGCTAGTCATCATGTTAGATAGGAAAATCATCAAATGTATCCCAATAAAGAGACATTCTATAAATTCTTGACCAATATTTATCAAAGTAGTCAAAGTCATGAAAAGCAAGAACTGTCTGAAACAAAAAAATGTGACAGCCAAGAGAAGCCTAGAAGAACATGAAAAATAAAAGTATTTGTAGTGTTCTGAATGAGATTCTGGAAATTGAAAGGACCTGTGGTAAACATTTAGCACATCTGAATAATATATTGACTTCAATAATAATATATTGGTTCAGAAATGGTAGTAAAAGTGCTACATAAATATACTATGTTATTAGTAGAGAAAATCAAGGGTGTGGTATGTGAGAACTCTCTTCACTATCTTTTTTGTTAAATCTAAAGCTTCTATAGAATAAATGAAAAAAAGAAGTATATTATGGTTTCTCAATCTATGTAATTGATCTCCTTTTGCTCAAAATATATGGTTTTCAACATACATATGTTGAACATGAGTTGACAAACAAACCAGAAATTTTGCCAAATACATCATTTTAGCAGGGAAGTGTACATTATTTTTTCTGTTAAATGTTTCTTCCTTCTGCTGCTTTCACCTACCCTCTACCATCTGCTATCACCCCTTATAGTCTCTAGTATCTATACTTATCTTCTCTATCATATCTTCAACTCTTTCAATTTCTGCCATAGACTGCAGATATTCAGTATATATTGAGTGGGGATATACAGTGTGTGTCTTTCAGAGTCTGGCTTACTTTGAAAATTCTGCTGAATGTAAAAAAGCTTCTTATTAAATTAATTATTTTTTGTGTCTTCCACCTACCTTACCTGATGAGGTTACAAGACAAGCCTGTTTTCAGTGATCAGTGAATTCTTCTGGACAAAAGTGGCTTTGGTGTTTGAAAGTTGTTTGCTTTCCTTTATGTCTTTCTGATTACCCTTCTATTTTGGCCTAGTATTCCTTCAAGTTTTTGTTAGCTGACTTTTGTTTTTTGAGACAATACTTTTAATATTTTATCTTGCACTTTGTTTTTTATAGGAAAGTATGGCTTGAATAACCTGGCTCACAACTGATGTAAAACAAAGCTCGAAATAATTCTTTTAGTAAATATTTAAGTTCTTATTTTATTACAGACACTGTTTCAAATGCTGGAGAGACAGCAGTGAACAAGACAATAATCACTGTTTTCTTCTTTAAGGTTTATTCATTTATTTCTTCTATAAGCAAGAAAGAGAGAGATGTAAAGATAGCACGTCTAACAAGATCTTGGTGCCTTGAACCAGCTCAGCCTCAGCAAGCCCTGGATTATGGGCACATGCATGCCCAGAGTAACAGGGAGGTCTCTGGAAGTGTAGGAGAAACCACTCATGTGGGTCGGCCTCACAGAGCATCCTGTTTTACTACTGTGTCGCCTTGTTGCCTCAGTATTTGCCATTTCCAAAGTGCTCATATATGATTAGCAAAGATCATACTTTAAAAAATAAAATAAAAGGGAAAATTTCACACATCAGTATTAAATGACATTAATCATTAATTATAATTCAAGGTAATTTTAGGAATATATGTGAATAAATGGAGGTTTGGGGAGTCAGTCTTTGGGATGATTTTGAATAATTCTAATAGTAGCTATTCAATAAGAATAACAGAATTTCCAAGCAATGATATAGATCCAACTGAATTTAAGTAGAATGAGTTTAAAATGAGTCCATGAAATCGAGAATTCTACTATTACTACTTTGCTGCTCAGGTACAAGCAGTAAAAAAAACGAATTTTTACCTCTTTATTCAGTGGTTTGCACATGCTTTTCTTTACCGAATCATTCTGAGTGCAAATCTAGCTGCCAATGTGCTTTCTAACTTTGTTGCACATAGTTTAAATTTTTCATTAAGAGAAGATTGTTATTTGTTTCTCTGATTGCTCTTGGGACATTTTTATACAGTTTTTTAATCCAGATCGTGACTTGAGTTTGCTTGGATTGTTCAGGTTGGGTAAACTGAGGCTGCAAACTCAGTCATTATTTCTAAATAAATAAATTTTTAAAATAACTTTTTTAACCCACACTATCTTGGGCCTTCAAAACGTGTGGATTTAGATGAAGATATATCAATAGTAATGCTTTTTAACTTTACTAATCTTTTCTGAAGAACTGAGTTTTGGCTTTTTTTCATTTTTATTTTTTTCTATTTCTCTAATTTTTCTTATTTTAAATTCTTTTTTTTTTTTTTTAACTTTTAAAAGCTATTTTTTTAAGTAACAAAGGGAAAAGAGGCAGTCCAGTAGGCGTTTCACATTACAGTCCACCCCGGCCTCAGCCAGCCTGGATCACAGGCATGGGTGCACATACTCAGTGTGTACAGGAAGACCTAGGGGGGCAGACCAGAGACCTTCCCATGTGGTTCAGCATCACAGCACATTGCCTTATCACTGCACCACTGTGGCTGGGCTCTGCTTTCTTTCTTTTACTTTTACTAATATAAAATCTTAAAGAATTGATTTTTCTTTTATAACAAGTATGTCAAAGGTTATAAATTTTAATCTAAAAATTTTAGCTGCATTCTACAAGTGTTACGATGTGATATCTTCTTTCAAAATGAAAGATATTTATTAATTCTCTTGTGATTTCTTTGGCTAGTGTGTTATTTAGAAAGGAGTCCACCGTCTGGTGGTTTTCTAGTTATCTTGTCTCATTCATTTTTAGGTTAGTTTTACTGTTGGCAGAGCTTTCTTCTCTTCTCTTCGAGAATTTTAAGGCTTCTTTTATGATACAACATATGGTTAATTTTGATAAATCTTTCATTTGTAGATAAAAAGATAAGTATTTCATTGTTGGCAAAAGCAATGTTCTAAATATTCCAATTAAATTAAAATTTTAATTAAGTTTAGTGTCCATTTTTTATCTTTTTGTCTTCCTGCTCTATAAACTCTTGATAGAGTATGCCAGAGTTTCTGATTACTCTTTTTTATGTATAAATTTTTCCATTATGTTAATGAACACATATTGATTATGAATTATTATGATTTCCTGGGAGGACTGATGCATACATTATTATGCATCTCTTTTTATCTCTAGAAATGCTTTTTGCACTAAATATGCTCTAACTATAAAAATAGTACATTTATTTTGGTTAATGTTGTGATGGTATATATTTTCTTTTTTTTTTTAGAAACTTTTATATTTTCCTTATCGACCTTATTGCCACTTTGTATAAGAGTCTGTGGAAGACCAGTTTGAAACCATTCAGTGGTTGTTCCCACCCATTCAGTGGCCTGAGCAGTGAGGGCTGCAGACCAGTCTTCAGTGGCACCCTGTGCACTCCAGTCTTCAGTAGGGAACTGCTGGGTGGGCACAGAGGGCACCTGTAGGCCTTCGGATAAGTCTGCAACCTCAGGCTGAGTGGCAGTAAACTCAGGAGCTGGAGCAGTTCGTTCACCCTGAAATTCCTCCTTGGTCACAACCTTTTTAGCTGTAGCCTAGACCTCCTTCTCAATCTCTTTCAAGCTCTCTGTAGAAGTAGAGATCAGGCATGACCTCCCATGGGTGTTCATGGGAGATGGTGTCACGCATGTTCAGAACTTCCCTGGCCAGCATCCACCACGTGAGACCTACTGAGTGAGCTCTTTGTTGTTGCATGGGAGGGCAATGTCCACATAGTGCAGAGGAGAATCTGCATTGTACAGGGCAATGGCAGGTAGATTAACAGAAGATGCCTCTGTGAGAGGCTGGTGGTTCACCCTGGGATCAGTAACCACCAGAAGACGTGGCCTCCAGAAGGCTGCCTGGATCTGATTGGTGAAGGTTTCAGTGTAGGCCTCTGTCCAGTGTCCCTAGAAGATGTCAGCAGGATTTTCATGGCAACAATGGCATGAGCTGCCTGCAGAGGCTTCTCCCAGGTCCTCTTCAGAGGTAAGAAGGAGATGCCATCACTTCTTGTATAGATGCACTGTTTCATTTGGAAGTCATGGCTGCTTCCACCTAAGTGGGTTCCTGCCGCAATAAATTTGAGGACATTCTCCTTCGTTTTCAGGACATCAATGGCTCTAGACATTGTGAAAGTTTCCCTTTAAGTTATGATGAGAATCCAGAACAATACCAAATGGGCCCTTCTTTGGGTAGTATGGAAAGGGATGGTATATATTTTCTATCCTTTTACTTTTAAATATTTTACTTCTTTTGTTTTAGATAAATGTCATATGTAGCACGTATTTTTAATTTTAATCAAATATTTTAAAGCCTTTAAGTTTTTATTTGAATAATTGTCTTCCTTCTTTAAATACATTTATTTCTTATTATTTTTAACAAAATATTCTGAAATTTTATTTGTCTATGAAGTTTCAGGGCTGGCCCTGTTTTCTGGTAATTAATGGCCCTAGATTCCATGTGGCTGACTGCAGTTTGAATCCTGACCTGGGTGGCTTGACACATTGGGTACATGTGCTTGTATGCCCCAAATCCTTATGGGATTAAGTGGGAGAGAGAGGATTGAGGCATTCCTTTCTCATTTCCTGTGTCTCTGGTGAGCACCCATGCTTTCTGACAATTATAAATCTTTATTTCCCTTTTGTTTCTGAGGAAGATTTTTATTGGTTATGAAATTCTAAATCATCAGTGTTTTCCAGCACTTTAAACATGGTATTTATAATATCCCATTATAGTCTGACTTCCATACTTCTCCTGGGAACTGTCTTCTTACTCTTATGATGTCTTTTCTCAAAGTAACATAAAGGTTCTAGGTAATGGTTGTGGAAAATGAAATTAAAGTACACGTCTAGTTTTGTGCAAAATAATCTTGAAATCTATGTCTAGTTTTTCATAATGTGTATTTTCCCTGGACATTTTCAAGACTCCTGTGTATCTTTTTTCTCTCTCTGCTTTTGAAATCTGTCTATCATTTCTTCTGTCTTTCTTTGTCTCTGTCATTCCCCTCCCCCACACCCACGCTCATCTCTTGGTCGTTTGATTATGATGTGCCAAGTAGGATTCTTTGCACCTGTTTTGCTGAGGTTTATAGAGGAGTCTGGTGTTGACATCTTTCATCAATTTAGGAAAACTTCCTGTTGTGATCTGTTTAATCCACTCTTAAGTTAATTTTAGATATGATACAGTTTGTTTGAATCTGTGTTTATTTCTTTTTTACCCTAATTTGCTGATAAAAGTCTCCATTTTGTAATGTATTTTCTTCACATTTTTGCATATGCTATTTGATATGTTAAAAATGGTTATTTTAATATTCTTGTAATATTAGTTTCTTTAATTATTTTTTCTTTTATAGCCAGCATGTGCATGCTATCACGAAAGAGAGAGAGGGCGAAAACATCCACCAATGGGATGTACTCACACTGCATTTTTGTTTCCTCCCTTTCTCCATCCTTTCAGGATTTTGATCATGCACCTACATATGCATCTAGAATGTTTTCAAACTGCTGGTGCTGGGATTCAAACCATGGTCAGCCACGTGGTATGCAAATCCCTTAGCCACTTGACCCTCTTGGATGAGGTGTTTATCCTGTCATACAATAATGAGTCTGGCCAGGATGGATGTCTTTTTGAAGCTCAGGCTCCTGTTGTTTTTCCTATTATTCTCTGCTGGACCTTTTCGGGATATTTTACTGGCTAAATGGAATATCCAATGAGTGCCTCCCTGATAGGTCTTGAATGCTAGTCCTCAGTTTGCTTGGTTGCTTTGCCTCCTACCTGCACTTCTTCACAGATCTATAGATGTCGCAAAGGCAAAAATGGCTGTGTGTGAGGCCTTTCAGGTTTACAGTCTTGGCCCTCCAGTCTTATGAAACTGTCAAAAGCATGGACAATTCTTTTTCCCCAAGAACTAATCTTCCTACTGGGACAAAGCCCAAGTGATGGGTCTCTTCTCTTGTACACAGACTCAAATCAGCTAGTGCCATCAAAGAAAAAGAAGGTGCAGGTCCTCAGTTCACTGCTATTTGGTTCATGATCTGGTCCTCCTGAATCAGTAGGTCTCTGACACCTTGAAACAACTTATTTTATAGTATCTTCAGGTTTTTAAATGTTCTTGGTAGAAAGATTGTTGTATTACACGTTACTCAAATCTATCCAAATCTTATAATAACATTTTGACATCTATTACATGGAAAGAATTATAATTTGCACCTCCTCAACTGGGCCTCTGGATTGGAGCAGATTAGAATCTGGCCCAGAGATCTAACTGTAGTAAGAGGTAAAATGTGACACTCCATGAGGCAGACCTACCTTTCATGAACCTACCTTTCAAGGGAAGGTCCCTGGTTCATGAAAGCTCTGCTGGAACCTTTCTGTGGGAGGACTGTAGGATGGTATTATTTGAAAAACTCCCTTTATGATTCTGAAATTCACTTTTCATTCCTCTAATCTCCATCAAACTGAGACTTTTTTTGTGCTGATTATTTTCTACTTTCCCCCTCTCACTTCAAATTCTCATAGATTAATGGTTGCTATGTATTTATGCTCCTTGATGCATTTTCTCTCAGAATATAAACGGAAACATCACAGTTGAATAAAAAGTAATCTAGAAGTGTTTCTGAGTTGTTTATCATACTTCAAATTCTGTGTACAGCGTGTCCACTCTGGAATAGACACTGTTCTGTGTGTGATTGCAGGTAACTTCACCCTTAGAGCAAACAATTGGTGATATTTACTCAATAACTAAGTATTTTCTTGTATTAAGAATTAGGTTAAGGGTTCAGCGGGTAGCCAGGTGGTTAAGGCACTGGACTACTACATGGCCAACTATGGTTCCACTCCCCAATATGGCAACTTGGGAATCATGCTAGGCACATGTGCATGCATGCCCGGAATCTTGAGACGAAAATAAAGGAAAAGGGATTGCAGTGTGGCCGCCCTCCCTGGCAGGGGTTGGGGGTGGGAGGAAAGGCAGGGAGTGATTTATCACTTTCCCTCTCTGTCTCCCTCTGGCAAATGCATGTGCCCTATGGCAATTTTGACATCTATTACATGGAAAGAATTATAATTTGCACCTCCTCAACTGGGCCTCTGGATTGGAGCAGATTAGAATCTGGCCCAGAGATCTAACTGTAGTAAGAGGTAAAATGTGACACTCCATGAGGCAGACCTACCTTTCATGAACCTACCTTTCAAGGGAAGGTCCCTGGTTCATGAAAGCTCTGCTGGAACCTTTCTGTGGGAGGACTGTAGGATGGTATTATTTGAAAAACTCCCTTTATGATTCTGAAATTCACTTTTCATTCCTCTAATCTCCATCAAACTGAGACTTTTTTTGTGCTGATTATTTTCTACTTTCCCCCTCTCACTTCAAATTCTCATAGATTAATGGTTGCTATGTATTTATGCTCCTTGATGCATTTTCTCTCAGAATATAAACGGAAACATCACAGTTGAATAAAAAGTAATCTAGAAGTGTTTCTGAGTTGTTTATCATACTTCAAATTCTGTGTACAGCGTGTCCACTCTGGAATAGACACTGTTCTGTGTGTGATTGCAGGTAACTTCACCCTTAGAGCAAACAATTGGTGATATTTACTCAATAACTAAGTATTTTCTTGTATTAAGAATTAGGTTAAGGGTTCAGCGGGTAGCCAGGTGGTTAAGGCACTGGACTACTACATGGCCAACTATGGTTCCACTCCCCAATATGGCAACTTGGGAATCATGCTAGGCACATGTGCATGCATGCCCGGAATCTTGAGACGAAAATAAAGGAAAAGGGATTGCAGTGTGGCCGCCCTCCCTGGCAGGGGTTGGGGGTGGGAGGAAAGGCAGGGAGTGATTTATCACTTTCCCTCTCTGTCTCCCTCTGGCAAATGCATGTGCCCTATGGCAAAGAAAAGAGAAAGAAAAAAAGAAAGAAAGAGTTAAAATTTTGGCCTGGGTTTGTGACGTTTATCATTTCTTCCATGGCAGAGGGAGGGAGTTTCAGCATCATTCTTAACAGGAGCAGTTAGCACCAGATTATGGGCATGTGCATGCTTGCATATGCAGGGAAGTCTATGGATACAAACCTGGAATCTTCCCATGTGGACCAGCATCAAAGAGCATCACATTTAATCACTACGCCACCACCTTGTCCTGGGTTGATAATTCAGAATCACTTATTTGAAAGCAGCTCTGTACAAAGTCTTAAGAATCCTATATTGATAGATTCTCACCATATCAAATAATTGCAGCTAATTAAGGATTTTCTGGCTAATTGTATTGGAACTGTTAATTTCTCCCACTCACACATCATCAATGTTTGACAACTTCTAGACTGTATATCAATAAAAAGTTTCCAAATTTGTCACCTCAACTACCATTTTTCATTCACTAGTTGATGTGTCATGTCTGTAGTGATGTCTCCCCAATGTCTAGATGAACAAAGCTCACCAATACTTGAGTTGCCTCCCCCCATTGCTCTTGCTTCTATTTGATGATCTCAATTCATCTTGTCCCACCGTGACACAGACATATAGTCATGCTGATCAAAAAGGAAACAACCCTTCCTTTAGGCCCTATCACTGTTATTTATTTATTTATTTATTTTTAAATTTTTGTTTGTGTTTTTTTTTTTTTTGCCACAGAGCATGTGTACTCACCCCAGAGAGACAGAGAGAAGAAAAGTAAGAAATCATCCTCCATGGTGGTGGCCACATTACAATCCCTTCTCCTCCATTCTCCTTCTGGAAATTTGGGCCCTCATGCACATGCACCCACTCTGATTTTCAAGCCACTGGGTCGAGACTCCGAACATGGTCAGTCATGTGGGAGTCCATTGTCTTAACCACCACATCACCCGCTGGCCCTACCTATCACTGTTTTAATTCAGTGTGAGTATCTCTAAGAATTTTTAAATAAAATACTTTTAAATAATAATCAGTGGACTTTTAATTATAAAATAGTTCAAATATCTTTGTGAATATTATTCAAATTTGTGTCTGCAAATGATTTTTGTACAATTGGACCTAAACCACAGGCAAATTTTCTGTCCCTCTCCCCACCCTAGTGGTTCATTATTCTTCTGCCAAATTCTCCCTTCAGAATGTAATAGTAATTTGAAATTTTTCTTTGCCTTTACTTTTACTACATTTAACACTTTTAAGAACTATTTTAGACACCAACATAAACTAATGGTGTTCAAGAATCAACATAAACTCAATATTTGCTAATAGTTACTTGCAAATGCATGATATATTCTTTTGCCATTTTTAAATATTGGTATGTCATTGCCACAACTTGAACAGAATTACAAAAATAAACAAATAAGTAATTCTGTAATTACATATTACCATGTAACAGTGATTGTCATTTTGGTAATAATATCAGGCTAGTTGAACAGTTTCATGTTTAAAAATTTTAACAATTACACTCCAGAGCTGATACTTGCAAGGCAAAATCTAATCCAGAGCATTTTATTTCTTGCCTAAACTTCCAAAACATCTACCAATAATAATTTTTTTTGTCCAGGGGAAAATAGAAAACACTTACGATGAAAAGGTTATGGTTATTTTTTTCTAAGCTCTAAAAAGCTTCTTTGTTGTACTCATACTTCTGTCCTCGACAGCCACCTGAAATATGTGTCACTAACAGAGTGGTTTGGTGTTGCTTGTTGGTGTCCTCCTTTCTGACTCCATGTCACCACTTTATACAGTCACCGTTCACCATAATCACTCCCAGAAACTAAAGATATTGTCTATGAATAGTCTTCTATGAGTAATCTTCTAGCACTTTTATTTTTCATAATAGTTTTTTTTTTTTTTTTGTATTTTTTTCCCTATAGGATGCATGTACTTGCTTGGGGGGGGGGAAGGGTAGAGAGAGAAAGTGAGAAGTCTACCTCCCCCTCACCCCCGGGATATTGGTCACACTGCAATCCTTTCTCCTCTATTCGCCTCTTGGAATTTTGGGCACACACACACACCCCTGGGATGTTTTTCAATCTATGTCTGAGACTTGAAGTGCACAGTTGTTCATGTAGAATTAAGCTGCTTTAACCATTGCACTACTGACTGGCCCACACAATAGAGTATTAATGAAAGACTTTGGGGGCCAGCAGATGGTGTAGTGGTTATGGCACTAGACTCCCACATGGCTAACCACAGTTCAAGTCCCAGATCTAGCAGCTTGAAACTAATGCTGAGAGTGTGTACGTGTGTGCCCAAAATGCCAAGAGGAGAATGGAGAAGGAATTGTGGTGTGGCCATCCTCCCTGGAGGGTGATTTCTCACTTTCTGTCTCTCTGTCTCACAGGTGAGTACACATGCCTTATAGCAAAATCTCTCTTAAAAGAGAGATTTACCTTAGTAAATCTCTAAGTATTAAGCAATAAGTCTTTGTAAATTTTTAATTTTATTGGACATCAGATGTGTATCCAACTGCCTCATCAACATTTTCTACCCACACCTTTCCATTTTCATCTTCTCTCTTTAATTAAATGGTATCATCTCCATTTAGATGTCTACCAAAACCCTGGGGGCCACCCCTGATTTGCTCCTTCACTCACACTCCTCACATCTAACAGCCAGTTCTTCATCAGGACTTCCACAGGTTCCATTTTCTGCCTGTTCAATCTAAGGTGGCTCCATGGGCCCAGCTGTGGTGGTGCAGGTGGTAGGGCCACCTGTATGACACTGGAACCACACGGGAAGCCTGGGTTTGGATCCTGGGTCTACCCAAACATACGAGGTACACTCACAGCGGCCATGATCCTGGCTGGCTGGTTGGGTTGGGGAGGAATAAGGTCTGATGAGACCCTATTGGAATTTCCTATCTCTCTGTCTCTTGAAAGAAAGAAAAAAGAAACTTTAAAGTGACTCCATGGTTAGTCTCCATAATATTATCATCTTTATTATTGTCATAGTACTTATATGTGATAAATGATCTATTTAATTTATTTGTACTCATGCAAACCCCATGAAAAAGGAGGACCTACTTTATTTTTATCCAGTTCTGTCTTGAAGAGTGGCTGGCTTACAAGACAGGCCCAGTAAATATTTTTAAATGAATAAATCAATGAAACCCAGTACACTTATATAAAAATGCATGGGTGGCATTGTATTATAAAGTGTCAGTTGTAACAACAGGTCCCAAGGAATACAGAAGAAACACAGGAAAACCTGGTTTTCAGAATGGGCTGAAATTAATATTTATTATTTAGGAGAAAATGTTTTAAAATATTAGATTTTAAAGACATGAGGTGTAAGAACTGTTTATTCTCAACAAAAGGGAGCTTTCACTAATTTACACTTCCAAATGCAGTGCTATTATTATTAGCAATAAAATGGTACAAGATGGAGAAGCAGGTGGTCTTAATTCCATCTGTAATAAAACTCAACTATTAACCATTTGATGAAACAGGAATCTACGTGGTATTGACTGCTCTTACCGATAATAGATTTCATTTTTAATCTTCTCAGAAAATGTAGTCAGCTCTGTCCTTGCTCTGAAGGGTCATTCAAAAGGCTAGATTATAAAGGTACAGCTCCTGCTCTGAACCACAACAACAATCTGGGAGTCCTGATTCACTGTTGTCAGGGCAAGCAATCAAGCGGCTGCCATTACTTTTCCCATATGCAGCCAATGAAAGGTGAAAAGAAACAAATCTATTTCTGCTAGAGCACAGAGTTCCGAAGTTTTCACTAAGCTTTTCTTTTAAGGGCTTGAGCCAGAAGGCCTGTTCAAGTTCTCTTGATCATTTCCCCCCATAAGTAATAGATGAAAGAAAGACAAGGGTAGCAAGAAGATCAAAATTCAGGAGCAAATAACCTTAATGAAAAGAACAGCAGGTGGAGAAAATGAATTAAATCAGTATTTGAAGTCCCACTACTTGTCAAGCTTGGATATAAATAGAATAAAGCTACTATCTTCCCACCAGGAGTACACATTTATTCTGGGATGACAAGCTTACATTCTTGAAAAATTAGCAAATAATATCCCGAATGCATACTATGTCCAAAATAATTGCAATTTTATACATTTCCTTTAAACCATTCTATAGTCTCTTGCAGAGACTCCTAGATTTCCTAAAATGTTATTTTGAGAATGGGCAACTTCCCCTTTTATTCTTTTTTTTTAAAAGGTTTTCGCTATAGGGCGCATGCACTCACCAGACAGAGAGAGACATAGAGACAGAAAGCGAGAAATCACCCCCCCCCAGGGGGGATGGTCATGCTGCAATCCCTTCTCCTACATTCTCCTCTCGGGATCTTGGGCACGCACGCACATGTGCCCGGTGTGAGTTTTAAGCCACCGGTTCCAGGACGCGAACCGTGGTCGACTACGTGGGAGTCCAGTGACATAGCCATTACACTAACTGCGGGTTACCTCTTCTTTCCTTTTTTGGAGAGGTTTTTGCTATAGGGTGCATGTACTTGCCAGAAAGACAGGGAGAGGCAGAGAGACAGAAAGTGAGAAATCACCCCCCGGAGGGATGGCCACGCCACAATCCCTTCTTCTCCATTCTCCTCTCAGGATCTTGGGCATGAGTTTAAGCCACTGGGTCCGGGACTCGAATTGCGGTTGACTACATGGAAGTCCAGCGACATAGCCATCATGCTAACTGCTGATCCCCCCTTTTATTCTTCTAAAGTCAACCTTCTCAGCAAAATGACCAAGGTTAACCCACTTGGTGCCCTTCCTTTCCTAAGCTGAGATGGAAGTAAAAAAACAAGTGTCCCCCTTTCTCTCTTTTCTATCATCTGTGTTTCATCTTTAATTCTTGCTTTCAGCAAGAGCAAACATAATTTTCCTTTTTTGACATTGCTATTTCATTACCCATAGGCTTTGAACTAATTCTCATAATTGAAATTATTTCAACAGAGGGTCAAATTCATGTTAGTTAGAGCTTGAAAAATGTCAACTTATTTTTTTTCTTAAATTTAATAAACCTTCTGTTAATTAAAAAAGAGAAGCAAGTCATTAAAATGTAATCACAGTTTCTTTAAGCAACATATACTTCTATAAACTTTATCATGAACACAATTTTACCAAAAATGCTGCATCTTTCTATTTAGAATACTGTTAAAATCCTAAGTTCTAATTCTTATGTTGGGAATTAACATCAAACTTATCAATGATTCTCAAAATTTTCATCTGATAATTCCTGTGGAGATCATGTTGCTATCACTGTGTAATATCACATGAATGACAACACTTGTATTAACATAAACTATCACTATAATATAACTATGCTGACCTTTCAGAAGGATACTATATCTTTAGTGTTTTTAGAAATAATATTTATGCTGTTTCTTTTGTATTCTACTATTTAGAGATCAGCTTAGCAACCATCTAAAATGTACAAATGAATTAGCATGTGATTAAGAAAAATATATGGGGAAAAATGTGATTGAGAGTCTTTTGACCACACACACACACACACACACACACACACACACACATAGATTTTTGAATTGGAAAGATTACTCACATCAGTTTTTAGAGAAACACATCATAATAATTTACAAAATATTAGTATGGTAATAAAGTGAAATCTTGGGTTGGCAGGTGGCATGGTGGTTAAGGTGGCTAAATTCCCACATGGCTGACCACAGTTCAAGTCCCAGAACTGGCAGCTTGCTCTTTCACTTTCCTTCTCTCTCTCTGTCTCTCTCTGGTAAATTAAAAAACAAGCTAATAAAAGAATAAGTTTAAATAAAATAATTTTAAAAAAGAAAGTGAAATTCATTTATTTATATTATAAATTTTATTAAACCATTATAATAACATCAAAGTGAAATTATAGTCAAATTTCTATAACATGTATCTATATATACTCCAAATATAGATTATTATGGATTTTATGCATTGTAAGTGCACATACAATATCTAAACATGAAATTATTGTAGTAGAAGAGTAACAATGGATATTGATAAAGTTTTTTTTTTTTTTTGAGAGGATTTTGCTATAGGGTGCATGTGTTCACCTGAAAGACAGAGAGAAACAGAAAGTGAGAAATCACCCCCTGGGGGGATGGTCACACCACAATCCCTTCTCCTCGATTCTCCTCTTGGGATCTTGGGCATGCACACACACCTGCCTGGCATGACTTTAAGCCACCAGGTCCAGGACTTGAACCATGGTTGACCACATGGGAGCCCAGCAACATAGTCATTATGCCAACTGCTGGTCCCAATAAATTTATATATTAATATATTTAAGTGACACTAATTAGGTAGGTTGCTTCATTAAAATTTATAATTTTCTCTTTGTTTTAGATGGGTCAACCTCTTTATACACTTCTATAAAGACTGTTTACCAAATGATCTCTAAATACTAGTAGGATAATATCAGACAGTTTGTCCTGCAACTGTAAGCAGCCATAAGAAATGGAGAAAACATATATTCCAACTTTCGTGCATTAGACAATGAACAGCACAGAATTCTGATCTTTGAGAAAAAATAAATAAGATAGGCTGTAGCATTTCTCTAGATTTTTGGGGGGGATATATTTCTGTTCATAGTTCAGGGAGAGAGATCTCATGTAGAGGAGAGACAGAATGGAGCTTAGGGAACCTGAGGATGCTATCAGTTATGAGACTGAGTTCCAAAGCTATATATATCTATATATATTTAACTTTGTAAAATAAATATAATTTTAGTTAATTGTGGGGCAACATCAAGTGATCTAACATATGTGTTACTTGAGTCCCAAAAGGATGATAAGAGTTCAAAGAAAAAGCATTTAAAAATAGTGGTGAATAATTACCAACCCCAAGGACATGGTAACAAATAATTTTACAAAAGTGATAAAGACTTAAAGGCAGTCATAAAAACAAACATTATATATGAGGAATGACAACAGACTTCTTGTCAGAGATTATGCAAGCCAGAAGGCATTCAAATAGTTTGAAAGTGTTCCAAGAATAAAACCAACTTAATACTCTAAAATTGTGTTTTTTTTTGTTGTTGTTGTTGTTGCTGTTTTTTGTGTTGTGTCGGAGGGTGTGTGCACTCATCAGAGATTGAGAGAAAGAGCAGGCGAGTGAGTGAAGGAAAATGAGAAAATATCTCCTTAAGTAATGATCACGCTGCAGTTCTGTCTCCTTTACTTCTCTCTCCTGTCAGGATTTTGAGTATGCCCTTGCATGTGCCAGCATGTTTCTCAAGCCCCTGGATCTGGAACTCAAACTACAGTAAGCTGGGTGGGATCTAGTTGCCTTAACCACTAAGTCATGGGCTGTCTCATCAATTTAGAATTTTATACTCAGTGAACACTTGCTTCTAAATATGAAAGTACGATAAAAACTTCTTTTTGCAAACTAAAGAGAACTTACGACCATCAGACCTGAATGACAACACCTGTTAAATGTAAATGTACATTATCAAATGATGTTATCACATAAACGAACATATGATTCACACAAAGGAATCAACAGCATGAAAAAAACACAATGGTATGGGTGAGTTTATCAATAAAATATGTTTTTTTTTATTTTTTAAGGAATGTAATTATTTAAACCTAAAGTAATAACAGTATATTACGAGGCTTATAAAATGCAAGTAAAAGGTATGATGAAAATAGTGCAAATAACATGGGGGATAAACTGGAAGGATACTGTTTTAAAGTTTTCTTTTTGAAAAAAAAATTTTTTTGCATTTTTCCACAATCATGTACTTTACATATCAACAATTTTTGCTCCTACTCCATAGTTCTTGACAGTTAATAGATAAACAACTTTCAAAATTTCAAAAAACTGAATTTTAGAAATAACTTTCAAAATATTTGTGATAATCTGTTTGTGACTCTATAATAACAGAGACAGTATGGTTTTAAGTATTTTATGGCAGGTTATTTTATGGCACGAGTTCTTTCAAATACTTCTCTAATCCTCTCTACCAGGGAGAACTGCTTATGGTTCCAGGCTATCTTTCCAAAAGCTTCTGTTGCGTTTCTTTGGATCAACCTTAGTTCTCTAGCTTTCTGGCCATATCTTCAGATGTGAATTTCCAGTCAAGGCCCTGGCAATAGCGAGTATTTCCAATTTCTGATGCAAGGCAATGGGTATTACTGAACTTATGTGAATCACCATTCTGCTACAAAATAAGAATACTCACAAATATTTTACCAGTTCCGGAGGAATCAGAAAGGGAGAAAAGTTTATGTTTCAATTTCAAAACACACAAATGAAAATTTTTTTTTAACAAATTGCTGAATCTATGAACAACTCAAAAGAAACAAAAATCCTTAAATCTGGAAAGCAAAGCATAGAAGAAAATCAGTAATGTTTTAGTCAAAAGTCATAAAATTCTATTTCACCAGTTCAGTCTCATGTAATTAATCTCTCTTCTGTTGAATTTGCAGTGTTACTGTGGTCTGACCTTTCCGCTTGGATCCTGGAAGTTAATATTCAACATTATTGATATTTCTGAGCTTGTACTTGCCATTAATTTGGTCATTTTCTTAGTTGCCTTTTGTGCTCTTATTTCTGCTTGTCTCTCTTTAGTTTTCCTGCTATGTGAAAGACAATATTCAATGGTTGGGGCCAGCAGGTGGAATGGTTTTTAAGGGCAGTGGACTCCCACATGGCCAACCACGATTCGAGTCCCAGACCTGGCGACTTGCTTTCTCACTTTCTCTCTCTCTCTCTCTGTCCCTCTCTGGTCAAATTAAAATAAGTAAATAAATAAATAGATAAGTTTAAAAATATTATTAAAAAAAGGTAAAGACGATATTCAGTAGTCTACTAAATGAAGTTGAAGATGAATGATCTAAAATCCTAGAACTATCATACAATAAGTAAATGATAAATAAGATGAAGTATAGATAAGAAACCAGCAGTGGAGATGAAATGTAGTGGAGGGCTGGTTCTGTGGTATGATGGTTAAGTGCTAAGCATAGGGTTTCAGAGCTGACATGGCCAAGCAAGAATTGAATCATTGCCCCAGATCCTTCAAAAACATTCTTGGTGCATATGCATGCATGCTCAAAATCCTGACTGGATGGAGAAATGAAGGGAAAAGAATGATAGGGACCAGCAGTTAGCATAATTGCTATGTCGCTGGAATCCCATGTAGTCAACTGCGGTTCGAGTCCTGGACCGAGTGGCTTAAAACTCATGCCGGACACATGTGCGTGTGTGCCCAAGATCCCGAGAGGAGAATGGAGGAGAAGAGATTGCGGCGTGACCATCCCCTCTGGGGGGTGATTTCTCGCGTTCTGTCTCTCTGTCTCTGTCTGGTGAGCGCATGCACCCTATAGCAAGCCATTTCTCTTTCTTCCTCTTTCTCTAATGAGCACACAAGCCCTCTGGGCAAGAATAAATAAGTAAATAAATAAAAAATAATACAAATTAACACTCAATTAACCCAAAAGAAGGAAAAATAGAGAAAAATGAAAACAAACAACAGATACGATAAACAAAAAACAAAAAGCAAGAAGATAGATTAAAATTCAAATATATTAATTTAATTATATTAAATGAAATTTTCATTAAAAAGGAAGTGGAGGAGGGCAGCAGGCAGCGGAGAAGTTAAGGCAACTGGATCCCACATGAACAACTGAGTGGTTCGAGTACCAGATCCAGTGGCTTGAGAATCACACCAGGTGTGTGTCTGGGTGTGTGTCCAAAATCCTAAGAAGAGAATGTAGGAGATGGCACTGCAGCATGGCTATCCTCTAGAATAGCCTGTAGGAGGAGATTTCTCATTTTCTCTCCCCTGCTCATCTCTAGAAGCCCAAGCAAACTATAACAATACTAAAAGGGGTAAGGGGGGGCTGAAAAATTGAGATCCAAATGTTTGCTGTGTAAAAAATTCTATTTTAAATATAAAGACATAGCAGGGTAAAGGTTAAAAGATGAAATAAACTGTATTATAACAAATCTAGAAGAAAAGTGGAGAGGTTGTGAAGTAGATAAAATGTATTTCAGAACAAAGAAAATGACTAGAGATAGAGGGACATTACTAGAGATAGAGGTAGTGAAAAAGTGGTCAATTCATTAATAAAATATAGTGGTCTTAAATCTTTATGTACCTAATGTTTTTAGAACTTTGCCAAACCTGTAGCAAAAATTTCCAGTTGTTAGGAAGATACGGTATGTCTACAATCATAGTTGAATAGGTAACACTCCTTTCTCAGCAATTGATAGAAAAAATATTTGCAAAATACCCAACTATTTGCAAGTTGAACAAAACATTTCTAAATAATCCATAGGTTGAAGAAGTTATTATAATAGTATTATAATAGTGTTATTTCATTTTCACCTAGCTAAAAATAAAAATATAAAACATTCTAATTTGTTCAATACTGCTAAAGTAATGTTTACTGTGAGACTGATAGCTTTAAAGGGTTCTATTAGAAAATAATTAAGTCTACAAATAAATTATATAGGTTTCTACTTTAAGAGTAGTGATCTTTGGGGTCAGCAGGTGGCATGGTGATTAAGGTGCTGAACTCTCACACGGTCAATTGCAGTTTGAGTCTCAGACCTGGTGGTTTGCTTTCTCTCTTTCTCTCTCTTTTTCTCTCTGTCTGGTGAGTGCACATGCCCTATAGCAAATTTAAAAAATAATAATGCAGGTGGAGTGGTGGTTAAGGCACTGTCCACTCCCATGTGGCTGGCAATGATTCGAGTACCAGGCCTGGAGGTTTGCTTTCCCACGTTCCCTCTCAATCTGGTCAAATGAAAAATAAATGAAGGAATAAATAAAATTAAACAAATAATTCTAAAAAATCTTTTAAAAATGAAAATATTAAATAAAATGAAATAATTATTGAAAAAAAGAGCGATGGTCTTCTAGAGAACGATCATATTGAAATGAGTACGTAGAAGGAATAGGATATTGATGATAAGAGCAGAAGCCAATGAAATAGAAAAGCGAATGAACAGAGCAAATCAACCAGTCCACAGGTTGCTTTTCTGCATAAATCAGGAAAAAAGTCCTAAATCCAAATCTTGGTAAATTATTAGGTTGTTTGAAGTAAGCTAAATTGACTAGAGAAGGAAAGTAGGGGATATGACCCTGCTTTCAGAGATGCCTTCCATTTTTCCAACATATTTCACTGTCTAGGGTTGCTTAATGGTTTGTTGGAATGTTGTTAAGAATAATTTGAAGCTCATTAAAATGGATAATATCCCAGATAACACAGTAATTTCTGCATGTCTTTTTGAAAGGGAGTTTGAAACTATCACCCACAGGACTGCGAATAAAGGCATAGTTGCTGATGTGACTGAGATAGGGCCTTTTGTCTAAAAGATAGAGGTTTGGCATTCTAATCTGTAATATTTGGAAACCTGAATAGATCGTCAATGTATTTCTAACTGTTGAATGTATTTGTAAACTGCCAGTGCATTGATAACTGAAGCAGGAATTCAAGTATTTAGAGAATGCATGTAAACTAAGCTTAATTAATGAGCTGAGTAGCAAAGTAATTGTAACTCCACCCTGATTATTACAACCTCTTCACTGTCGATGGGGTTAAGATTTGTACTGGATGCAGAACTCAAGTGACATGTTTTCTAGATAAAGTACTATTTCCAGCCCTGCTCTCATTCGTCCTAAACTATCTTGTTTCCCTTCTTCATGCGATATTCAACAATTTATACTTCCTCCTTCTTTCGGCTTTCTTGATGAATTTTCATTTTCCAAATAAAAGTTATTTCATCTTGTTCCCTTTCTTTTGACTGCAGTGTGGCTTTGAGATTTCTTTTGTTGAATTCCCATTGCTCCTTTCTCCTTCCTGCCCTTCTGTTTGCACACGCAGCACAGGATGAAAATTGTAAATATGAGAATGGTGAGCCATATCTGAAAATTACATTTTGGACCCATCCACTTGGCTGTGCTTTTCAGTGACTTTTTAGTACTGTATAGAAACAAATTCTTTTTAATAGATTTGAGAGTTTGAAAAAAATTTTTCCTTGCCATATCATATCTTCCCAACTTAGCTACTATATCTTGGATATTTGGTAGATATTCAGTATTACTCTTGTCGATCAGGAAACAACCTCCAGTGGATTGATAGCATCTTCAAACTTTTAAAAACTATTTTCAAACAATGTAGTTACTGCTCTAGCAAAGTAGTCATAAGAGGAAGAAGCATTCCTTGATAAATGCTATTAATAAATGCAGAGAAGATATCCAAACTACGAGTGTCATTGATTAAAACCATAATTTGGGGGATAAAAATTGGTACAAGTCACAGACTTAATAATAAGCTTATGAAACTAGCTATGAATCATAATTGTTTGTATGCTCTGTTTTTTCCTAATTGCCAGAGTACCTGTGCAGCTAATTGGAGAGAGTTTCAGAGAGAGAAATAGAGAGAGAAGGAGAAAGCACACCAACAGGTTGGGACTGCGTCACAATCCTTTCTCATCCATTCTCCACCCTGTCGGGATGTGGGGCACGCACACGTGTAAGTGCGTGTACACACACACATGTACATCAAAGCGTTTTTCAAGCCACCAGGGCCAAAATTCAAAATGTAATTAGTCATGTGATATAGCCAGCTCCTTTAACCACTAGGCCATGGCACTGGTCCTGTGTGTGTGCTGGTTCACCAAATTACGTCTAATTTTTCTTGTCTTTATGTTTTCTGTGCATACACCCATCTCTTTTCACTTTTTTCTTAAGAAATTCTTTAATATAATTTATTGGGTATGCTTCTTAATAAACTTCAGAAACATTCTAGAATTTTGTGTAAAGCTTAATTACCTGTAATTTGCCTTATAAATAGTTATTAAATATGATATTTCCCGTTCAGCAGGAATTAGATATCTTAAAGACATTGAGGATTACTTTTTAATTGTACATGTATTTCAGACATTTATTTCTGAAATATTTTGTATATATTCCATTAACTATGGGTTGGGTCTTTTGGTTTCCAGCATGTATTTTGGCCAGTCATAGAAATTGAAGAATACATTGACTTTTGTATATTTATCTGGCATGTACCTATATCGCAACTAGATTTCCAACTCTTAAGGACTAACCTGGAATCCACACTTTGAAAATAATTCCTGAGTTCATATTATGTTATGTAATTATATTATAACTAGGTTCCCAACCCACAGAGACTAATTGGGAGCCTGCATTTTGGAAATAATTACTGGATTCATATAATGTTATGTAGAAATAGTTTTCTAGAATTTTTTTCAAACTGTGTAGTAGGAAATGATATTTCATATGGTCACATTGGTAGTGTTGTCTTCTGTACTAATAGCTTAATACTCTAGAATAGTGATAAGCATTTTTCTCGGGCATAATTGCTGTTGTGGGAAGTAAGTTGGTGAGTTTTTGTATTTTTTGACATAGTAACTATTAAATTTTACTGTGTCATACCTTGAGGAAATAATCCATACGATTTTTGGTGTTTTAAGCCTATATTTCTTTTTTGCCATTGCACGGTATCAATATTTGTATACTTCCTGTGGACATTTAATAACTGGAATGGTGTGGGTAGAGATAGTTAATGATTTTTAAATACATCCTATATAGAAATGCTTTCAATATTTATGGTATTTAATCCTCCTCACAACCCAGGGAGGTAAGAGTTATTATCTACACTTTTTCCCCCCATTGGAAAACTAGATTTAAAGTTGAGTGGCTTGCCAGATTACATCTTTATCAGGTGGTGGTACTGGGACTCAGGATTGGGTGTGTGAGATGCTAAAGCCTGCAGCCCTTTTTACTAAATTGCAGTGCTTTCCAAGAGAATGTAATTTCTATTAGGGATGTATAGAGCTTGATCTATATCTAATGGTTGTACATTTACTGTAGCATTCATTTCTTTGTTGTTCTCATTCAATTTTTAATGAGGATTTACCCGGGATAATCAGATGCTGTCATTTAATGGTGGATTTTTAGAAATGTGCTTTTGTGGAAGCCAGCCTCGTCTAGCACGGTTAGCGGTTTTAGCTACTGACTCCTGCAGGCTGTCAGCTTCCAGACTCTGACGTGCGCTCCGAACCTGAGCTCAGCAAACATTTTAAAAGCTCAGATTAAATGTGTTATCATATTGGATTGATTAAAAAGGATGATTAAAATGCATTTCTTGGAGCGCATTTGGAAAATAAATGAAAACATACTGGGACAAAAATCATCTCTAGCTCTGTAAGTTGAGAGTTTTATGATTTTTTTGATGTCCAATTCTTTGTTTTTATGTATGCACCCACACATACATGCACGTATTTTACTTATTGATTTGAATCAAACCAATTATTCTATCTTTTTACCTCCTTTTTCAACTTAACAATATATTGTGAACATTTTCACGATGTCAAAGATTAATTAAGAATATGATTTTTTAATTACCCATAAGGTCTTCTGTTGTGTGTATGTATTACAGTGTAACAGGTACATATTGTTTGGCCTTCAGGATTGCAATTATATGCACTCTGAATGTAAGTCAAAGGATGGATATGGGTATTTATCTTGAATTGTATTTATTTATCTATTTAAGAGACATTTTTGCTATAGGGCATGTGCACTCACTGGAAGGACAGAGAGACAGAAAGCAAAAAATCACCCCCCAGGGAGGATGGCTACACCACAATTCTTTCTCCTCCATTCTCTTTCTTGGGATTTTGGGCATGCATGCATGCGTGAGTTTCAAGCCTCTGGGTCCAGGACTCAAACCGAGGTCGACAACATGGGAGTCCAGTGACATAACAATTACACCATCTGCTGGTCCCACAAATGAAATTATTTTTAATATAGTTTCATCAAGCAAAGTGCCCTTGGTTGATTAGTCAAGAACCAATAGTGAGAAAATATTAATATTCATAATTTCTTTGACAATATTACCTTCAACAATTTCTCTTTTAGAAGAACTATTTAGTATTTATTTATTTATTATTATTAATTTATTATAGAGCATGTGCATTCACCAGAGAGAGAGAAAGAAAGTGTGAGAAAGCAAGCCACAAGATCTGGGATTTGAACCATGATTGGCTATGTGGGAGTTCAGTGCCTTAACCACCATGCCACCTGCTGGCCCTCAACAATTTCTCGTAATGGTCCATTCTATTTCAGGATGGATTTTAACATGAACTATCTTTCCAGTAATATCTCAAACCCTCTCCAAACATGAATTCTTGAATTAATCATTCTGCAAAGGAGTCTAATGGCTGCCAATATTTTTCTGTGTTGATGATAACAGATATAAGAACTAAGGTGATCCCTCTAGATAATAATCTTCTAAGGAAAAGTGAATTTGAAAAGTAGTTTAGATGAAATTAAATGTTAGAGTACAAACCTTGATGAGACCACTCATTACTAATGCTTCTCCTATTTTTGGCCTCCCCAGTATTTTTTCCTATACTTTCTTGAACGTGTTATCTGAACATTTTTGTTTCTCTGCAAGTGGTTTGTGAAATAAAGAGAACATTTACTTCCTATTTGACTACTTCATAATAGCTTCTAAATAGGAAAGTTGTGAGAAAATGTTCACATATAAAGTGAAGCTATTGAATTTTTTCATAAGAAGCGAGAAAAAGTTAAAAAAAAAAAAAAAACTCATTTCACCTAATGCATTTCACAGATTGCCACAAACTAAAACTCTTTGTCATTGGAAAGAAAATGCTGTTTTCCTTCAATAGGAAACAAACATATTTGCATCATAACGGAATGAGGAAGCGGTAAATAGAAGGGTACATTTTGGTTGTTGTGCAGAACGAGCTCACTGTCATAACCCTCAGACATTTGAGGAATATTTTCATACAAAAGGTGAGAATCTAATCATTTATTCATTAGACTCTATGATTTACTTCCCATACACAAATAAGTTCATTTTAAAGAATACCAAAATCTCAATGGCTTTGGGTTTGCTAGGGCAATTTCATCATCTATCCTGATGACCCTTTTAAAACTCTAGTTTTACTAGTTCGTATTTGCAGAACTATTTTTTTCCCTCATAGAGTGTGTGTGCTCACTGGAGACAGACAGAGAGAAGGAAAGTGAGAAATCACCTCCTCCCCCTCAAGTTGGATAGCACTCCACAATCCCTTCTCCTCTATTCTCCTCTCAGGATTTTGGGCACGCACATGCACCTGGTGTGAGTTTCAGGCCACTGGGTCTGGGACTCGAACTGCTGTCAGCTATGTGGAAATCCAGCACTTTAACCACCACACCATTTGTTGGTCTCCTGCAGAACTTCTTTCCCCACTTACCTTTAGTCAATATTGGACATGTCATTGATCTCTTTATCTAATTGATTTAGTCCAGCTGTCGTTCAGGGACATGTAGATTTCTTCTTCATCAGTTAGTCTTTTCCATTCTCTTCTAGCTAAGCTATGCTTTATGGCCATCATGCTATCTAATCCCGGTTTAATTCTGCATTGTCGTGTCCATTGTCACTTGCCTGGTATTATGGCCTCCCTGTCCCACCTGGACTAAAGGACCTCATTTTTGTGACTACCTTCCATTCTTGCCTTCTATTAGCTTAATTAGTTTAATCTCAATTAACTTCTAGCTTCTCCTTACCATTACCACTCTTATTTCCCCTACTCTGGAAAGAGTTGCTCATGTTTTATTTTGAGCAATATGTTAAACATCCATGCTATTTAGCCTCGCTGGAGCTTTTCCTATTGCTAAGAATACTATCACAGCCATCAGCTGTGAGTGCAGTGAGCTCTTTCAGGACTCCAGCTCCCCAGTTCTCAACAGATGCCTTCTGAACTAGTCCAGATACAGGGGACAGCTAAAGTGAGTGTTGTTACTCCGCGCTCTGCATCTCGATTAGTTCCACTTGCTTCTTCCTTCTCTGTATTTGAGAAGGTGCCCCTTATTGCAGTGTTGTCAGGCTTCAGTAAATCACAGAAGCATGTGAAGAACTTAAGAATGCGTGTTTCTTGCGTTTAGTTTAAGGACAGTGATTGAGTAGGTTTGCGGTGGGGCCCAGCAATCTGAACCCGTCTGAGGGTGCCACGTAGTTCTGTTGCAGGGGGCCACAGGCTCACTCTTAGAAACACTGCCTGAGGGAAAGGCTCACTTTCCCTTGGCCTCGGAATCAAACCTGCCCCATGAGCATTGCTTATAGAAGACAGGGCACCCAGTTAAATTTGAATTTCAGATAAGCTATGGATACTTTTTTTTTTTTTGAGAGAGATTTTCACTATAGGGTGTGTGCACACATCAGGAAGACAGAGAGAGACAGAGACAGAAAGGGAGAAATCACCCCCCAAGGGGGGATGGTCATGCCATAATCCCTTCTCCTCCATTCTCCTCTCGGGATCTTGGGCACGAACGCACACATGCCTGGCGTGAGTTTAAGCCACCGGGTCCAACACTTGAACCGGGGTCGACAACATGGGAGTTCAGTGACATAACCATTATGCTAACTGCTGGTCTCTACTATGGATATTTTTGAAAGCATTAGCTTATCCCAAATTTTGAAAGAGATTTCGAAAGAGATACTTCTGCTAAAAATACTGAGGTGTATATCATGCTGGGTGAAGTCTCTTCACAATCTAAATGATGTATAGCGATTCAATATATGAATAATAATAAAAAATATATAAATAAAAAATAAAATAAATAAATAATAAGCAATAATTTTTTTTTTTTTGGGGGGGGAGAGGTTTTCGCTATAGGGCGCGTGCGCTCGCCAGACAGACAGAGACATAGAGACAGAAAGCGAGAAATCACCCCCCAGGGGGGATGGTCACTCCGCAATCCCTTCTCCTCCATTCTCCTCTCGGGATCTTGGGCACGCACGCACACGCGCCCGGCGTGAGATTTAAGCCACCGGGTCCAAGACGCGAACCGTGGTCGACTACATGGGAGTCCAGCGACATAGCCATTACACTAACTGCTGGTTCCCTAAGCAATAAATTTTAAAAAAGAAAAAAATAATTGTTAATCTGAAATTCAAATTTACTGGGCCTCCTATTACTTTATTTTGTAAACCGGGGGCCCTATTTCTTACCCTATCTTTGGCTTTGCCTCATCTTTTTTTTTTTAATCTTCAATGAGTTTCAATAACAATTTCTTACCATGTGTCCACAAACAGGCTTGAGTCTCAGCTCTCCTTTGTGTTTGGGGCCACACTGACCCTAGCTTGGCTTCCCTTCATATTTCTCCAGACATGATCTGCCTGCGATGACTCAGCATTCCCCGCATTTCCACTAGGCCTTCCCGTAGCCTAACCTGTCTCATACCCTGGATTTCTGCTTGTTGAAACTAACTTCGCCTTTAATGCTCAACTCTGTTGCTCCCACTAGACCCTCTGTATAATTCCATCACTGTAACTGTTTCCCTCTCTTACTGGAATATTCTTGGGGGGTAGTTCCCCATTAGTCTGCGAGTTACTTCCTGGGGGACTCACTCTGTATCCCAGTGCCTCACACAGGCCAAGTGTACAGCAGGTGCTCTCAGTGTGGCTCAACAAGTCACCGTGAATGTGTAATGAAACCTTTGTTCGTCTCACTCAGTCATGGCTTGTATCCCAGCCTTGGGTTAAAAGTGTTTGTATACTTGTTTCACTCCCATCTCTCAGTCCTTATTCTTCAAAAGTTAAGGATCAATGGGTCCAGCAGTTGGTGTAAGGGCTGTGTCGCTGGACTCCTACGTAGTTGACTGTGTTCCAGTCCTGGGCCCGGTGGCTTAAAAATCATGCCGGGTGCATGTGCGTGCATGCCCAAGATCCTGAGAGGAGAATGGAGGAGAAGAGATTGCGGCATGGCCATCCCGCCAGGGGGTGATTTCTCGCTTTCTGTCTCTGTCTTTCTCCGTCTTTCTGGAGAGTGCACACACCCTATTGCAAAGACCTCTCAGTATGTAGATCCCTTCAGCAGAATTATGCTGGCGTGAATGGCTCAGTTACATAATGAAGAGAGTTTCCATCGGCATGGGACAGCCACCACCAGCAGCCTGTTTTCCCCAGTGTGTCAAATATATTTTCTGGAGGTGTTGTGCTACAGTAAAGGCTATGAATCATGGCTTTGCGGGGATCAAAAGAATAAATAGGCAGATAATAAATATTAATATTTAACTGGGTGAGTTGCTTAACTTCTCTGCCAATTTTTAACTTCTCTGCAAGATTGTTCCAAGGCTGAGTTGCTGTACTGTCATGTACACACTGGGCTCTATTTCATTTCCATGTAGTGGGGAGGATGACCCTGCAGGGGCTGTGGTAGGATAGTAAGATGACACAGCACAAGTGAGGTGCCCTGTCCTTAAAGAAACAGCAGTATAGCTGGGGAAACTAACTTACTCACAGAGAACGACCAGAGCAGAGCATGGTAAGCACCACACGCATGCTACCGAGACAAAGTGCTAGAGGTTTCAGGGATCAAGTGATTAAGGGAGGGATGCCCAAGAAAGTAGACAGGAACTGGGTCTTAAAAGGCAGTTAGGATGTGCGCTTAAAAATCCTGAGAGGAAAATAGACGAGAAGGGATTATGGCATGTCTATCTCTGCTGGGAGGTAATATAACCCTCTCTGGTAAGCACAAGTGCCTTAGAGAAAATTGAAATAAAATAATAAAAATAAAATAAAATGAAGATATCTACTAGTCCTAGGTAACTGGAGACTAAAAAGCACTAATTGTTCTTTTTTTTTTTTTTTTGACAGAGAGATTTTTGCTAAGGACACGTGCACTCCCTGGAGACATACAGCGACAGAGACAGAAAGTGAGAAATCAGACCCCAGGAAGGATGGCCACACCATAATCCCTTCTTCGCCATTCTCCTCAGGATTTTGGACACGTACACACACACACTTCCAGCATGAGTTTTAAACTGCCAGGTCCAGGATGCCAACGGAAGTCAACTACATGGGACTCCAGTGACATAATCATTATGCCATCTGCTGGCCCCAGAACTAATTATTTGAAGGAATCATTTGACTGTAAGGAGGAAACCAAAATACAACTATTTGTACATAATCAGCAAGTTCCAAATTTCAAATTTGATTTACTTGAAGATTTTGGGACATAATTCAAAAATGTTTTTAATGACAGTTCCTCCCTTTATGGTGAAACATAAAAGAGACATCTGTCAATGTTGTTTTCCCTGTTTTCGTCTACTCAGACTGGGGCTTTGTTGCTTTTGATGACTTTGTTTGCTGTGGCTTTTCTTTTTCTCCCATCTTCCTATTCTTTTCTTTGTTAATGATCAGAAAGACTTTAGATAAAGACGGACAGTAATAGGGTTGGCAGATGGCATAGCAGTTATGTCGCTGGACTCTCACATGGTTGACCACGGTTCCAGTCCCAGACCTGGTGGCTTGAAACTCATGCCAGGCATGTTTGCATGCATGCACGTTCAAGCTCCCTGGAGGAGAATGAATAAGAAAGGATTGTGGAAATGACCATACTCCCTGGGGGGGGGGGGGGGTTCTCACTTCCCCTTTCACTCTCTGTTTCTCCCTCTTTCCAGTGAGCACAAAAATGAGAACTAAAAATTAGGATCCTTGGTGCAGGGGAACGTGGCCCCTCTGTGATTGAAATCAGTTGCAGTTTTTGATCAGTCATAACAAAGAAAATGGTCACGAGGGGGAAAGAAAGAAGGATGGGAACAGACTCTAGACTCCCCAGTCCAAGACTCCACAGTCCTCGTTGGTGGGCTCCTTTGCTCTGAGTACTTGGGATTTAACAACAAGAAAAGTAAGCTGACAACAGGAAAGGAGAACCTGCCTTTTAAAAATTTCCTAAATAGGTCGCAGCAGCAGCAGCTTTAATGTGATGCTGGGAATACGCTTCCTTTTAAGAAACATTTGTATCCTGGCTGCTTTGACTTGTGGTTTATCTTAAAATGAGTCAAACCTCTCCGATATCTTAAAAAACACTTCAGTGTTTCAGAGTTAGCTTTCAACTCTAACCTGAGTATACAACATTAGTTTCCTGCAAATTACTATATAAGCTCAAAGCTGTTTAGAACACGGAGCGCTTGATGCTTTCCAGGCACAATCAATGGAATGTCATTTTTCCTCCGTGTGATAGATACGATCGAGATGTTGTTCTCCCTACATGATGCATTAGGGTACGTTATTGCACCAATACGAGTGCAATAGCGCATTAATGAAAGTAATATTTTAGGGAGAACGACCATTTTCTTCTATTTATTAGGTGGCCAATATCATTATTAGGCAATTGATTTATATGAAAAGTTTTCACTGAAGTCCTTAACAGATCAAGAAGTGCTAAGGCTGATCAGAGGTTTTCACGAGATGGCTTAAAAGAAAAAAGTCACCTTTCTTTTTCTCTGAACCTTCTTTTAGTAACTGCCCACTTATTTTCAGAAGTCCCATGAACGTCCAATCTAGACCTTTGCTTAGTACACTGTTGTAATTGCCTAAAATGCCCAGGCTACAGGGAACAGCATACACACTGGCCAAATGTGAACTGCACCCAGCGATCTTACTGTCAGTCTTCAGCCTTCATTTTTAAATCTTCACCAACATTTATTTATTTTTTACTTGAATCCTGTTTGTCTTAGGCTATGCTAATTAACAGCAAGTTAATTAACCAGATAAACCCATTTGAGATAATGTATTAGCATGACCTTTCTTTCTCAGACGATGTTAAGTCCAGTTAGAATAACAACGCAGCAAATAGTCTTTATAAAATGACATTAGTGGTGGGAATTTTAGGCAACGTGCAAGTCTGTGGGGAAAATATTTTCATTAAAATATATTAACAGTTTACATGAATTGATTAGATAATTCTCTTTGCATTTCACAAGTGACACGACACATAGGCAACAGCACCCTTGAAGCTGAGACTGGAGGGAGCGGTGAACATGACTCTGAGAGGGTCTAAGAGAAGCAGCATGATCAGAGACAGGCTACTTTGGTTGAGTCTAACAGTGGATGTAAGTTCACAGGCTCTCAAATACTAATGGCTATAGTAAACATGACAATCAACTGTAAGCACAGCTAGAGAGCTTAACATAAATACACAGGATTAAAAAATTTTAAGGTCCAATAGAAAAAGAAGAAATGTAGACCCTCCTGGTTGGTTTCACTATTACTGACCACGCAATAGGAAAGCTTATAGCTTTCAATGATCTGTGCTAAATGGGACAAAAAAATGAAAAATCTAAAATAATAAAATTAGGAGAAGATGAACAGTTTACTTAAGAATGAAACGTTTAGTTTACATGGGCATGGGCGATGAAAGTAAGACCCATGGATAAATGGCAACGTGTATTGTCTTTGTTTCTTTTTCTTTCTTTCCTTTGAGTCGTTCAATAGTGGTGGTGTTTCATATGAATCCTCTAATTATGAAATGTTTCCTTTTGGAGGAAGGTATAACTCTACCTGAAAATTGGATGAGCTCTCATAGCGTATCCTGAGGAGGGGAGTCTCTAGGCCTGCCACTGGGACCTCACTCTGCACCTGACTACTCCCACTCAGTTCCCTTCCCTGCCTTTGACTTTGCCTTTGGGATATAACCAAAGGCTAGACTTCGCCATATCAAAGCAGAACACAAATGCCTAGGAAGATAGTGGATGCAGATGGAGACCAACATGTATACTTTCTCTTTTGTATTTTTTTTTGATCTCTTGTTATCACATTCTGAAACAAAGATGTACAATCCAAGTTTGTTTATTTTATATACATGGATTCCTATACATACAACCCAGACTTTTATTCATAAGGTTGGCTTGTCATAATAGAAAAGTGAAGACAGCTTTTGTTGTCATTGAAAATATTCTGGGCCATCTCCACAAATACATTTCACCTTGATGCAACAAAACAACAGGCATGTAAAGCTTACAAACACACATATTCCTCGTTAATAATAATTTACTTATCAGAATGCAGAGCCTAAAAAATTAGAAAGTCATAACAAGTTGAACAATTGATGTCTTATGAACACAAAAGAGGATTGCTTCTATTTTAAGAAATCTTGATGAGCAATTTTAGATGTAGAAACAATGTTTAGACCCTGGAAGTGTGGACTAAGAAGGATGAAGCGCAGCACTCTTCTCCATAAGAAATGCATACTGGGGGCCCATGGCTAGAAAGGACAAGTGCACTGCAGGGAGGCATCTAAATCTGAGGTGCTCTTCTCATTTGGCACCAACATGAAAGCTGAGCGCTCTGACTTGCAGGCCTCCTCTTCCAACTAACTGCCCCACCCCAGTCTAGAAAGTATCCAAACCTCTGAATTTTGCTAGGCTTAGAGCTGCGCAAAGGTAGAAATTCCTCTTCATAAGTTGGAACTCAGATCTCTTTCTGTGGATACCACATCGCAAAACACAGTAGAGGATAGAAATTGGCACAGAAGCACTTCACCCTAAAGGGAAGGCACGTGAGCTTACAGTTGCAAAAATCTTCTCCAACAAAGTAGCCAAATGTGAACACACCCCCAAATGACTCAAAATCAGAGAGGAGAGACTGCAGAGTGAGCAGCAGGGAGGACAGAGCTGCAGAGAGAGTGTAGATCATCTCCTCCTGCATGCTTCTGAACTCTTAGTTGAAACTCCGCAGTTCAGCCCAGGTGTACCTGTTCTCTAGAAACCAGGAGACCTTTGTGAAACCCAGTTTCAATGACAAAAGTCCAGGTTGGTTGATGAGTCTCAGGGAAATGGAACTACAGAGAGATTGTAGATCACTTCCTTCTGCACACCTCTGAATGCTCAGATTTAACTCCAAGAAATTAGAAAGAAACATATAATCCATCAGATGACCAGAAACCAACACAGAGGCACAAGAAATATGAGAAACCAAGGAAATACCTCTCCCTCAAGGGTAAAGAACAACCCCTCACCAGTCACTGTCAGTTCAAGGGAACTTGTGGATATGCCAGATAAAGATGTCCAAATATTCATAGTGACTAAACTAACAAAGATGCAAGAGAAGAGAGAGATAACAAACTCCAGAAGATGCAAGAGAAAAGGGACAATGAGTTCCAGGTGGTGAGGAAGTTCTCCCATGATGTGATTAAAGAAATACACACCATAAAAAAGAATCAAATGGAACTGTTAGAGATGAAGGTTGTAATACAGAAAATAAAAACATCCCTTGAAAGTATTAAAAGCAGATTAGATCATGCAGAACGTTGAATCTTATATGTAGAAGATAAAAACTCTGACCTTAAAAAAATCAACAAAAAGTTTGAGAAAATAACTCCCTAAAATGAGAATAATATATGTGAAATACTAGATTACATTAAACACCCAAACATCAGGATAATCGGTATCCCAGAAGGTGAAGAAACTAATAAGGGTATTGATAATCTATTTCATGAAATCTTGGAAGAAAACTTTCTGAATCTAGAGAGGCATTTAAATATCCAGACCTAAGAAATACAAAAGACCTCAAATAGAATTCACCTAAGAAGCTCTTCTCCAAGGCATATCATAGCCAGATTAACCAAAATTATAGACAAAGACAAGATACTAAAATTGGCAAGGGAGAAACATCAAGTTACATACAAAGGCTATCCCGTCAGGCTAACACAGGACCTCTCATCAGAAACAATGGAAGTGAAGAAAGAATGGGGAAATATATTCAAAGTGTTATGTGAAAAACATTTTCAATCAAGAATACTATACCCAACAAGATTATCCTTCAAATGGGAAGGGAAACAAAACAAAACAAAACAACTTTCTCAAATAAACAAAACCTGAAAGAATTTACTAACACCAGATCAGCTCTTCCAGAAGTTCTGAATAGAGTATAACAGGAAGATTAAAGACAAGAGAACAAAAAAACAAACAAGAAATGGCCTACTTAATTGTCCAGATAAGTCCAGAAAGATCAATAATAATGTTGAATGTTAACTTCCAAAATTTAAATGGAAAGATTGGACATAGTAACTTTGCAAATTCAACAGAAGAGATGTTAATTATACAAGAATGTATAGGAGAAATAGACTTTTATGTCTTTTGACTAAAACATTACTGATTCAATTCTTTGCTTTCTTTTCCAGATTTAAGGATTTTTGTCTTCTATTGAGTTGTTGATAGGTTCAGCAATTGGCTAATCTTTCTTTTGAAAACTGAAACATAAACTTTTCTCACTTCCTGACCTATCTGGGAATTGGAAAATATTTGTGGGTATTCTTATGTTGTGGCAGAATTGTTAATTGCCTAAGTTCAATAATATCTGCTGCCTTGCATCAGAAATCTGAAATACTGGTTATTGCCAGGGCTTTGACCAGAATGTAATGTCTGAAGATATCACCAGAAAGTTAAGGAACTAAGTTAGAGCTCAAGAAAGCCAACAGAAGCTCTTAAAAAGTTTGTTACCATAAACAGTTCTACCTGGCAGATAAGTAAAGAATGTCACTTCCTGACAGGCCCCCAAACTTTCAAGTACAGATACTTAAAGACACAGGCAGATAGTGAGTCCCTGACTTGGCTCAAAAGCCTTGGGAGGCTTTTTTAAGAGTCTAATCTGAGTTCCTTATAAAACATTCCAGCAAAGCCAACTAAATAAATTAGTATTCTTATGGGGCTATGTGCAAACAACAGACCAAATTGAGACTATATTTATTTTTTGGAAATAAGTTTATGCCTCTTTAATAAAAAGGGGTATGGATAGAGGAAAAAAAAATGTTCAGAAGAGAATTACAGTGCACTTATTACTAGATTTTACCTTTGTCCATATCTGTTTTTTGAATTTTAGTATTTGCCTACTGTTTGAGTAGAATCTTGGCTTTTTGCTGGCTTTAAGTCCTAGGCATTTTTTTCTTAATGTTGTTGAATTTTGACTTATTAAAACTAAAACCACTTTTCTCAATATTAAGAAAAAATACACACACACACACACACACACACATATATATATATATATATATATATATATACACCTATTTAATGACCGCAGTAAGCTATATAGTCTCAGCTAGGTGCTACTTGATATTATGTTCATCCTGTTCACTGAGTTTTATGCCTAAAGTCAGATATGTGTTTATAGATATATTTACATCTGCTGTACTTGTTATTGAAAGTATTTAGATTAGTTAAGATCCTTTGTGCATCAATAAAATATGAAAAAAAATCAAACTATAAATGGTTACTAGTTAGAGATATTATCGATAGTTGACTAATCTTAACTAATATTGACCAGTTTGACTTGTTAATTAATACTGTTACTCAATATTATGGTATATTCATACAATCAAATTTATGTAGACATTAAGATTTTATATATATATATGAGCTCTATGTATAAAAATGCTAATGATAATGTGTATAAAATATCTTTAATAAAAAATAATAAAGAACATTAGTAAAAATAATAAATAGTAACAACAAATAAAATTTGAAAAAAAAAGAAAGACATGAATATTGGCATTCGGTCCTCCTTCCACTGCATTGGAAACTTTTTCTCCTTCCTAATAAATTCTGCTATCTTCTCAAAAAAAAGCGAGGAAAAAAAGAAATGGATATTGGGGGGCTGGTAGGTGGCGTGGTGGTTAAGACATTGGACACCCACATGGCTGACCATAGTTTGAGTCTCAGATCCAGTGACTTGCTTTCTCTCTCTTTCTCCATCTCTGTATCTAAATAAGTAAGTAAAATAATTCTTTATAAAAAAAGAAGCGGGTATTGAGGAAAGATAAATTTGTGAGAAAGAGAAAGAAGAGAGAATTCAGAAACATTGATGGGGAGTAGAACCTAACTAAAAGGGCTGAATCAGCACATTCCTTGACGACGAGGGACGAGAAAAAAGATTTTAAGAACAAGGATGTCTAACGTTTATTTGAAGTTGATTGCTATAATATTCAAACCATAGAAAATCAAATCTGGAACAATTCAATAACTTATTTGGGGAGAGTTTAGTTGCTCACTTTTAAGTGTTATTAGAAAATAGGTAAGTGCACATTAGAAGTGCTTGGTTTCTTTTTCTTGCTTTCTCTTTACATCCATTTTTGGTGAATTTCAAAGGATGTACTATTTACAAAAATGCCTACTTGGAGGAGGGCCTTACACTGCTCTCCCACAGATTTGGCATGGGGAAGATCTCCCTCTGCAGAGCCTTCCAGAACCCAATGGGCTCTAGGAAACACTTTTGGCAAACCACTGAACTAAGTGTTGACAGATGGGTCATAAATATCAAGCATGTTCTCTCAGTGGAAGCATGAAGCCTCTTACAAGATGATCTATACCACAAACACTTGGGCACATGACTTCCATATGTCAAATATGTTATAAGATGGCCTTGTTCCTCTTAGCCCAAACTCAGCATCCAGTCTCATTACTCCAGACTCACAGTTTGATGAATGAGGTTTTCTTCATTATTTCATAGCACTGGATTTATGTTTTCATCTTAAATGAGTCCATAGAGATATTGGTTTAAATCATTTTGTTGACCTGAGATTGAATGATATATCATTCAGGCTTACACACACACACACACACACACACACACACACACATATATATATATATATATATATATATATATATATACACCTATTTAATGACCGCAGTAAGCTATATAGTCTCAGCTAGGTGCTACTTGATATTATGTTCATCCTGTTCACTGAGTTTTATGCCTAAAGTCAGATATGTGTTTATAGATATATTTACATCTGCTGTACTTGTTATTGAAAGTATTTAGATTAGTTAAGATCCTTTGTGCATCAATAAAATATGAAAAAAAATCAAACTATAAATGGTTACTAGTTAGAGATATTATCGATAGTTGACTAATCTTAACTAATATTGACCAGTTTGACTTGTTAATTAATACTGTTACTCAATATTATGGTATATTCATACAATCAAATTTATGTAGACATTAAGATTTTATATATATATATGAGCTCTATGTATAAAAATGCTAATGATAATGTGTATAAAATATCTTTAATAAAAAATAATAAAGAACATTAGTAAAAATAATAAATAGTAACAACAAATAAAATTTGAAAAAAAAAGAAAGACATGAATATTGGCATTCGGTCCTCCTTCCACTGCATTGGAAACTTTTTCTCCTTCCTAATAAATTCTGCTATCTTCTCAAAAAAAAGCGAGGAAAAAAAGAAATGGATATTGGGGGGCTGGTAGGTGGCGTGGTGGTTAAGACATTGGACACCCACATGGCTGACCATAGTTTGAGTCTCAGATCCAGTGACTTGCTTTCTCTCTCTTTCTCCATCTCTGTATCTAAATAAGTAAGTAAAATAATTCTTTATAAAAAAAGAAGCGGGTATTGAGGAAAGATAAATTTGTGAGAAAGAGAAAGAAGAGAGAATTCAGAAACATTGATGGGGAGTAGAACCTAACTAAAAGGGCTGAATCAGCACATTCCTTGACGACGAGGGACGAGAAAAAAGATTTTAAGAACAAGGATGTCTAACGTTTATTTGAAGTTGATTGCTATAATATTCAAACCATAGAAAATCAAATCTGGAACAATTCAATAACTTATTTGGGGAGAGTTTAGTTGCTCACTTTTAAGCGTTATTAGAAAATAGGTAAGTGCACATTAGAAGTGCTTGGTTTCTTTTTCTTGCTTTCTCTTTACATCCATTTTTGGTGAATTTCAAAGGATGTACTATTTACAAAAATGCCTACTTGGAGGAGGGCCTTACACTGCTCTCCCACAGATTTGGCATGGGGAAGATCTCCCTCTGCAGAGCCTTCCAGAACCCAATGGGCTCTAGGAAACACTTTTGGCAAACCACTGAACTAAGTTTGCTCTGAGTTCTCTTCTAGAATTAAGAATATCTGATCCTATGGCATATAATTCTGCTCTTATACAGCTCACCGCTCATCCAAAAATATCATAGTAAGCTGTAAAGGTGTCATTAGGCAAATACTTTGATTCATTAATTTCCATACTTTCAAAATCAAAATGTTAGTATAGCTAATGAAATTACCTCCAAACCTTTCCAGATTTATCACTTTTCCTCATCTTCACTAGTACATTTCTAAGTCAGACCTATAGCGCTATAAACTTGAATGTGTGTCAAGCACTTCCAACACACCGGAGTCCTAAGCATTCTGCGAGCAACTGTACAATAGTGCATTACTGTTATCACTATCTCACAGATGAGGAAAGAGAAGTGCACAGAGATTAACGCGTGAACAAGTCATGATTCAAAGGGGCTCTGGAGTCTATGGTCTCATCCCTCATACCACAGAGCTTCGCCAGAGTCTCCTGTCTGCATCCTGTGATTCTGCTTTCCCCTGCCAACATTTCCTTCTCCACACTGTGGCCAGTGTTTTTCTTAAAAATGTAGGGGCCAGGCCAGGAAGTGACACAGTAGTGAGACAGGTTATCCAAGCTAGGCAGTTGGGAAAAACAGGGAAGTCAAGATGGAATATTGACTGAGACTTAGAGAAACCCTGAAACCAGGCAGTCTAGCCCAAACCAGTTATACCACCATAAGCTGATGGCAAAATAACTATCCTTCCTGCTCTCTGTCCCTATGGCCCATATCTACACTGAACTTTTGAGGCATACAAATGAAATAATTCAAAGACAAAGACTCATGACAGGACAACTCCTAAGTTTGGAATTTTAAGTGCTTGAACATAATGGAAATTATAGGCCAATGAGCTTAAAGGCATGGAAAATTATAGCCTCCAAAAATCGATCCACTCTTAAAAAAATGCTTTGAGCCAAAAGACAATGTTATCCCCTACCAAAAAAAAAATGCAAGACTTTTTTTCTTGGTCCCATCACATTCCAGAAAAAAGGTAATGGTTTTTTATGGCCCAAAGCTTTTAGGCAAAGAGGGTCTCCTGACCCTCTCCAAAATTAGGAAGAATAACCAGACCATCCAGTATGTGACCGTTCCATTACAAGGAAAACACATGTACCACCTAGGAGCAAGCACAGACAAAACTTCTAACTCAGATTAAAAACCCCTCACTCCAATTCCTCATTGGCAACCCACTCAGCTCTCTGCTCAGAAGTTCTGCTCTGCCTTCTCTCTTAATAAACTCCTCTTGCTTACCTGTGTCTACATCTCTAATTCTTCATGATGTGTGTTCCACTATGGGTGATGGGTCTGATTACCTCTGCACCTCCTGCATTTCCTGTGTTGGTAGGAATACAGTTGGACCCACCTGGGAAAGGTCCTGGTTCACATCCTGGGACCTCACTGAACATGTTGGGTGTATTTGCTCATGATCCGAGTTGAATGAGGCTGGCGATAGAGCACAGTATGAAGACCTGGTTGAGGATGCCTGTCACTCTATCTCATGGAAGAAAGGAAGAAAGAAACTTTAAAAACCACAAATAAGAATATGCCAATTATTTCCCAGCTGAAAACTAGCCAGTGGCTTGTCATTCACAGAGAATAGAATGGCATGCACTCCTTACTATAGCTTAGAAAGCTCACAGGATACACAACCAATTTCTTTAACAGTTTGTTTTTTTCTTTACTGACAGAGGGCATGTGTGCTTGCCAAAGAGAACAAGATACAGAGAGAGAAAAAGAAGAAAGTACATTCCAGGGGAGTGTGATCATGCCACAGTTCCTTCTCTTCCACTTTCCTGTCCTGTTAAGATTTGGTATACACACAAGTACAAGCTGCCTCGGCTGGGATTTGAACTGTGTGGTCAGCTATGTGGGATCTGGTGGGGTCTTAACCTCTAGGTTACGGGACTGGCTTTTTATCAGCCTTTTCACACCGTAGAATAAACTGCATGGGAACAAGTAATCATTGGTCTTGCTCATTGTTCTATCTCCAACATCCTAACATAATCTGACTCAGCAGTGGGAAAAGAATAAAGCAATTGATGAGTGAACTATCTAGACTGAAAGTAGGCAGATGGGGAGAGAAAATCTTTTTTTTTTTTTTTTAAGTTTTTGCTATAAGGCGCATGCGCTTGCCAGAGACACAAAGAGAAACAGAGAGACATAAAGCAAGAAATCACCCCCCAGGGGGGAAGGCCATGCCACAATCCCTTCTCCTCCATTCTCCTCTCGGGATCTTGGGCATACACGCACATGCGCCCGGAAAGAATTTAAGCCACCAGGTCCGGGACTCAAACCGCAATCTACGACATGGGAGTCCAGCAACACAGCCATTACACTAACTGCTGGTCTCAGAAACTGTTTCTTCTTTCAGAACCCTATCCTCCAGCACACCAAGTCTCTTGTCATTTCCAGGTTTGCCAAGCTCTACTTATTTACTCCTTTCTCAGAAACATACTCACATTACACACAGAAAATTATATTCACCCCAAGTCTATGACCATACTTACATTATTCAATAAATCTTCTTAGGAAAAATAGACCGTGCTAGCTTTCATCTTTTAGTCAAATCATATTATAAATTCAAGTACCAATATTTGTGTTGGAAACTTTTACATTGTTTGTGATTTTGTTTTAGTATTGCTGTCAAACTGTCAGAATATTCTAAAGAGGAAAATGTGATCTTCACATAATAAGTACATTTTTTTTCTTTTAAATGACCTTTTCCTACCTCTTGGCAAATTTTTGTATTTTTAAAATATTTAAAGTAAATGTATGAGTTTGCCAATGTAACAAATGATCTTTATTGCTAAAATGTCTATACTACCCAAAGCAAAATACAGATTCAACATAATCTCTATAAAAATTCCAATGATATTCTTTACAGAAATAAAAATTTTAATTCCAAAATTTGTATGGATCTACAGAAGACCCCTAATAGCCCCAAGCTGGAGGCATCACAGTATCTTTCAAATTATATTACAAAACTATAGTAAACAAAAAGAAAACAAAACAGCATGGTACTTGCATAAAAACAGACATATAGATCCAAGAGCAGACAGCAAGCCCAGAAACAAACCTAAACATTTACAGTCAACTAATTTTTGACAACTGTACCAAAAAGATCTAATTGGGAAAGAATGGTATCTTTCTTGAACAGTGGAAAACTGGATTTACATATGTGAAAGAATGGATTGGGGGAGGGGCTTATCTTACACTATACATAAAAATCAAATTGTCATTGATAAAAAAACCTAAATGTAAGGAGTAGAAATTGTAACAGTCCTAGAAGAAAACACAGAGAGAACGCTCCTTCACGTTGGGCTTGTCAATAATTTCTCAGGTATCGCACCAAAAATATTTGCTTTTTCACAAAGCCAAAAATAAATAAGTTGGACTATATAAAATCAAAAAAGCTTCTGCATAGCAGAGGAAACAAAAAAATGAAAAGGCCATCCATGAATCAGAAGAAAATATTTGCCAATCATATATCGCAGGAGGGGTTGATAATACAAAATATGTAAAGCACTCATACAACTCAATAGCAGAAAAACAAATATCCCAATTAAAAGTGGCCAAAATGGTGCCAGTTAGATGACATAGTGATTAAGATGGTGGATCCCACATGGCCGACTGTGTGGTTTGAGTCTTGGACTCGGTGGCTTGAAAAATATACCATGTACATGTGCAAGCGTGACCAAAATCTCAAGAGAATGGAGGAGAAGGGATGGCAGTGTATCCATCCCCCTTGGAGGAACTTTCTCATCCCCCACCCCGTCTCTCTCTTTCTCTCTCTCTCTTTTTCTCTATGTGTCCCCCCAAGCGCCTTATGGCAAATTAAAGAAAAAAATATGAATAGACATTTCTCCAAAATAGACATAAAAATGACCAACAAGTATTATATATATATATAAAAAAGTGTTAGACATCACTAACCACCGGGGAAATGCAAATGGAAACCATGATGGTTTTCACTTCATGTCTGTGAAAATTTCAAACAGAGGAGAGATAACCAGTGTTGGCAACGGTGTGAGGAAAAGGAGCCCTTGTGTGCTAATAGTGTGAATACAGATTGATGCAGCTGTCATGGAAAACAATATGGAAGTTCTATAAAGAAATTAAAAATAGAAGTACCATATGACCCTGCAATCCTTCTTCTGGAGCTGTACCCAAAGGAAAAAAGAAATCACCAACTCATAAAAATGTTTGAGTTCCTCTGTTCATTGCAGCATTATTCACAAGAGTCAAGATATAGGAAGAATCAAAGTATTATTGACAGATGCATGGATAAGGAAAATGTAGTGTGGATCCAGCAGGAGGTATGGAAGATAAGGTGGCTGGAACCCATGGTGCTGACTCTGTGGTTTGAGTCCTGGACCTGCCTGGTGGCTTGAAAATCACACTGGGCACATGTGAGTGTGTGCCTAAACTCCTGAGAGGAGAATGTAGAAGAAGGAATTCCAGGGTGACCATCCCCTGGGGGGTAATTTCTCGCTTTTCCTCTATCCCTCTCTTTCTGTCTCTCTTTGGTGAGTGTATGAACCCTATAGAAAAAAATGAAAAGAAAAAAGAAAAAATGATGTATATGATAGAATCTTAGACCTCGACAGAGAAGGAAATCTTGCCATTTGGTCCAACGTGCATGAATTTAAAAGACATTATACTAAGTAAAATAAGACAAATATAAAAAGAAAAATACTTCATCATCTCATTTATATGTAAAAATCTTAAAAAAAAGTTGGGGTCCACAGGTAGGGAAGCATTTAGGACAATGGGCTCCCTCATGGTTGACCATAGTTTGAATTCTGGATTTGGCAGCTTGAGAATCGTGCCAGGTGTGTGTGCGTGTGTGCCCAAAATCCCAGGAGGAGAAGGAAGGAGAAGGGATTGTGGCATGGCCATCCCCCTGAGGGATCATTTCTCACTTTCTCTCTCACTGTTTCTGTCTCTTTCCAGCGAGAGCATGAGCCCTATGGCAAAAAGTTTAAAAAATATAAATAAAAGTTGAGTATGAGGGAATAAAATGGTAGAATGGAGGTTACCATGCATTGTGGGGGTGGGTGGAGGAAATGGGGAGACTGGATCAGAGGATACAAAGTTGCAGATATATCGGATGAATATGTCTAGACATTTAATGTACCACATGAGATCTGTAGTTAATGACATTATGTCACATTTGAGATTTTTTGTTAATAGAATATTTTTTATGTGCTCTTACTAGATATAAAAGATAACTGTGTAAAATAATAAATATGTTAATTTGCTTGACTATAATAACTATATCACCATAAGTAAGTATAGGGAAATGTGGTATACTTTAAAACACATATAATTAAAAAAATAAAAAAAAAAGAAGGGCTAGCAGGTGATATGGAGATTAAGGTGGTGGATCTCACATACTTGGGCCAGCTGTGCAGTTCAAATCCCAGACCAGGCAGTTTGAAAATCAGTCTGGGTGCATATGCATGCATACCCAAAATCAGAAGAGGAGACTGGAATAGAAGGGATTGCGGTGTAGCCATTCCCCCTGGGTGGTGAGTTCTTTCTCTCTCTCTCTCTCTCTCTCTCTCTCTTGCTGGAAAACACATATACCCTATAGCAAAGAAAATAAACAAAACAGTGTACACAGGCCTTGACTGGATAATGCAAGATTCTGTCTCTGTTGTCATGTTAACTCTTTTTCCTATTTTTTTTACATGGATTTTCCTGCTCTAAGTTTTCTCTTTGTTCTCCCCTTAAATAGGAAATTATTATTAGGGAAAGTCATGACATATTTTTCTGTTGTTCTATGCAAAAATGTATTATGACCCAATAGCTCTCAGTCTATGGCAAAGATTTTTGGAGTTGTGATATATATATATTGGGGAACTTATTGAATATTAATGTATTTTCTTTAAACTTCTTTGGATCAGTTCTTTCTTGCTTATGATCAAGTTATCCCATAATTTAGTGAAATCATGGTGATATCATCCATCATCATTCTCCGTGTCGTCTGAACAGATCATTTCCTGGCTTTTCTTGCTTACTCATGTCATGCATATGGACAGAGGGCTGGCTGGGCAGGAAAGGCCAGAATGGCTTCACTCACATATGTGGCAATTGGCATAGAGCCTTGAGTGGGGTACCTGGCTCTTCCCAGGGCCTGTCACTCTCTATTCGAGAGAGTACTTTCTCTGTGTGATGATTTGAAGGGAAAAACAGAACTTGTAGAGGTCCTTAAGACCCATCCTCGGCAGTGACATGACATTTCTTTGTATTCTACTGGTCAGAATATGTCACAGGTGTCATCTGGATTTAAGGGTGGAGTAGGATGAAGTTCACCTTCTGGAGGAGAGGCAAGTCACATTGTTAAAAAAAAAAAGCATACTTGGATAGGAGGAATTGGGGGCCATATTTTACAATATAGTAATATTCATTGACTTTGTATAATTTTGGTTTCAAGTAGTTCCTTTCTGTTGAATTCCCAGAAATCAACTCCGAAATCTACTGAATTGTATATACTTGGGGAAAACAGAAGTATTTTGATTTTCTCAAAGTACTGAAAATTCAGCTATATGTTGATCTAATATCCTATAATTGTTTATATTCCTACCCTCAATTTTGTGTAGTATCTGTAGCTAATGTCATAATTGCAGAACACTGGTATAAGAATCTGATGGTAAATGAAGAATTCTTTAGGATTACTTCAATTCATGTAACAAAAAATTCAATTCAAACTGGCTTTTACTAAAAGTAAGTTACTGGATAATATGAAAAAGCCAAAAGTAGAGTGAGCAGGCATCAGGTGAGTTTGATTAAGAGGCTGAATCATGTCACTAAGAAACACATTTCCTTTTTTTTTTTTTTTTTGCTTGTTATGCTTTTTGTTGTTCTTTTTCCTATGTTGTTGACTTCATCTTCTTTTTTAAAAAATTTATTCATTGTCATTTTTTTAAAAAAATTTTTGAAGTTGACTAGAGAAAGACAGAGAGAGAGAAGGAAGTGAGAAAGCAAGCTTCTAGGTCTGGAACTCGGACTGCAGTCAGCCATGTGGGACCCCAGCTGCCTTAATCACCGCACCACCTGCCGGCCCAACTTCATTTTCAGGTTGCCTTTATTCATGGTTCCCAGAGTAATGCCTGAATCTCCAATCAGACCTTTCCCACGTACAATCATGCACTGAGTAACATTCTGGTCAATGACAAGTCTGCATACATGACGATGATATAGATTATACAGGCTGTAACACAAAGCCTATGGGTCGTGTACAGTAGGCTATCCCCTCAGGTTTGTGTAAATGCATTCGATGCTTGCACAATGATCAAATCACCTAAGACTCATCTCTCAGACTGTATTCCTATTGTTAAATGGTGTTTTTGACTATTGGTGTCCACTAAGAGACATCTGCTGCATGTCCACCCCAGAACCAACATCTGCAGCCAGATAGATAGGATTTGCTGATTGGATTAGTTTATTCCAGGTGCTAAGTCCTCAGGACAAAGATAGCCTTTCAGAAATAATGGGTCATCAGGAAAGTCATTACTTATTTTTGCATAGAAAAACAGAAAAATACATCATGACTTTGCCAATGACCTAATACATGTTTCCCAACTGGATATTAAGATTGTTGGAGAGAAGCAATGCATGCTGGGGAAGCAAATAACCCAACAGTGAGTTCGAGGAGTAGCATGTCCTCTGTGGGATAGGTTTGGAGTCCAGTGAGGTTTATATCGTCCTGAGGCTAATCCACATACAACTGCCTGTATGTTGAGAGGGCCATCTGTAAACTGGTAGGTGAACTGGCAGCCCAAAGCCCATATCAACAGGGCACCACAGAGTGACATACGGATGAGCAAGAGGAAGGCATTGGTGGGCAGAAGGATATCACAGCAACCTCCAAACAGGACAGAGTGCTGCGGTGCCATGGAGGAGAGTAGGAAGAGTAGCCAGGCCTCAGGTGAGCTGGGGCGGGAACAAAACAGATTGGAGGACTTGAAGTAACAGTCCATTGCTGGCACGGCAAGATGTCACCACACAACACCCCCAGGAAATGAGCAGAAAAGCACTGCAGCGATACTAAGAGATGCGACTCTCCAGCTAACTTCAGCACCCAGTGGGCCCTAACAGTTCAGACATCATGGCTTTCCATCTTTCACAGTAAGAGAGCCTTTACAAAGAAGGACTTTCCAGTGTACACCAGAGTGCCAGTGGTGTGGCTATAGAGATATATTCGTTTGTCTCTATCTATGTTTTAAAAGAAATGATGAGCCCACCATAAAACATAATGTTACCAATAAGAATAGTGTGATTTGTTCACTGTTTTGCTAGAAACTATAAAAACAACAACAACAAACACCGAACCTGCATTACCACAGGATGTCAGCTGCCTGGATCCAGTGGTCGCTGTCTATTTTTCAAAGGTTTGCACTCTGGACAAAGTTCACGTCTACACTGTGAGTGTGCTGTGTTTACACCGGCCTGTACCCTTGATTTATCTGAGTTTGGGCCTTTACTAAAACTACTCAGAATTAATCAGAGAAGTAGTTAAAGAATCTAAGGCCATAGCTCCTTAATACATGGAATAAGAAGCAAAATTATATGGTAGTAAGACCATTTTCCATTCCAAAATATTTCTAAGCAACTTGACTCATCATAACTAACGCGAAGAGCTTCCCAGGCTTTGAAAGTGCCTCTTGGGTGGCAGCCACACCTCTGGTTATAGCCGAAGGCATGGAGAGGCAGAGCCAAGGCACCTGGATTCCACTCGCACCGTGGAGGCTTTACAGCTTGACTTTCGCTGTTGTGTCCCAGATCGTAAAAAATTAAAGAAACAAAATTGAAAAAGCTTACGTTCCAATAATCTTCTATCTTCTTGACATATGTAATTCATATTTTCTGGGTAATATGAGTTACATATTATCCATACTTAGACTGGTATGAAAGAGGGAGGACAAAATATTCACATTTTTCCCCCTAATATCTCATTTGTTTTCTGGTTATAAAAGCAACCTATATCATCACAGGGATCTGAAAAAGATAAACAAGAAACAAAACAAAACAGAAAAAAACAAGAAACAAAACAAAACAGAAAAAAAACACCGTCAATAATTCATCATCCAAAGGCAATCATTGGTTCTTCCCTAGTCCCCCTTTATCTCATGGTCGCTGTCTAGTTATTGGTCTATTTCTGTTCCCCTTTACAGAAAATGTCCTCCAAAGAATTTTCCTTTCTATCTGCATGTTGACTATTCCCATTCTCTCATGAACCTAATATAATCATGTAGACACCACGCCCTGAACTGTTGGTGTTCGTGTCACAAATGAACTGGTTTTAAATCCAGTGGCTGTTCCTCTGGCTGGATTGGTCACATTTGGTAATTACCTCAAAGTCTTCCCCAAGACTGTGATTTCACTGGGCTCCCAGGACACCTTTCTCTCTGATCTCTTCCCATCTCTTGGGCTGCTCTTTCCAATCATCTTTCCCATTTCCAAACAGCACGACAGCCCCAGGCTCACTTTCACTCCCCCGTGGAGCTCATCCAGCCTCATGACTCTGAATGTCAAACAGATGGCTTCAACCAGGACTGCTCCTCTGAACACCAGACTTACACTTCTGGCTGGAATATCTTGGTAGGCATATTAATGTGAACATGCCACACTTTAAAGTTTCACTCCATCCTACTCTTTCTGTAATGCTTTTCATTTCAAGTCAATGAAAATCCATTCTTTCAGAATGCCCAGATGAGAAAGGTTGGAATCAACCTTGATGTCTCTCTTACCCTCACACCCTAATGCATCCACCTGCGTCTCATGTTAGTCTCCATTTCATAATATATTTTGAATCCAAACATTTCCTATGAGTTCCACGTTTATTAGCCTGGTCTGAACTACCGTTTTACCATGGAGTTATGTAACAGCTTTCTCAATGCCCTTTGTGTTCTGCTTTACCTTCCTGCAATGTATCCTCAATCCAGCAAAAAACCCCACCCTGATGGCAATACTCCTTCGTTTCTAACTCACTTGTCAGTGGGCTCCAAACTTTGTCTTCAGCCTTACCTAATCTGGTATTGGCTATTTCTCTAATCTCATCTCTGTCCTTTCTTCTGCTTTCTGTACTTCAACCATAATGGCTACCTTTTGTTGTTGTTCCTTTATTTTTTTTTTTAAGAGTTTTGGACACAGGGTGTGTGCACTCACCAGAGAGAAAGAGCGAGAGAGACATTGAGAAGGAAAGTGAGAATTCACCCCCCCACCCCGGGGGATGACCACACCAAAATCCCTTCTTCATTGTCCACCCACAATCTTGGGCACACACACACACAAACCCTCAGCATAAGTTTGATGCCACCGGGTCTGGGATTCAAACCATGGTCAGCCATGTGCGAGTCCAGCAATGGAACCGCAACACCATCCGCTGGTCCCACATTTTGTTCTTTAAACACATAATAAGCTCCTGTTTCAAGGCATTTGCTTTTTCAATCGCTTCTGCCTGGAAGTCTTTCCTAAAAAACGTCTAGCTTGTTTGCCCTCCCACTTCCATTATAAAGAAATTCTAAGGAGTAAAATACTGAGTTTTCTGACATTTGACTACAATATACCCCTGTTTATTTAGGTCTTATGTTTCTCACTAGTGTTTTATAGTTTTTAATGTAGGACTCTTGCACATTTTGGGGTCAGACTTGTTACCAAATATTCCATATTTTTGATGTGACATTAAATGTTATTTTTTTTTTGCCTAGCGATATGATTATATCAATTGATATAGAAAGAGCATTTGAGAAAATCCCATATTTCTTCCTTATAAAAGTTCTAAGCACAGTAGGGATAAAAGAAAATTTTCTCAACCTAATAAGTGACATCTACAAAAATCTCTTAAAACCAACTGTGTACTTAATGGCAGAAGACTGAATTCTTTCTGAAGTCAAGAACAAGATTGCTCCACATTATAGTGGCAGTTTTAGCCACTACAGTAAGACAAGATTAAAAAAAAAATCCAAATTAGAAAAGAATTAAAACTACTTTTATCCACAAATGACATGATAGTTTAAATAGAAAATATAACGGAATTTGTCAAAAACCTGTTAAAACTGACAAGTTGAGATTAGTAAGGTTGAAGGATATTAGATCAGTATACAGACAAGAATCGTATTGCTAATAAGACATGCAAAACCTATACATCAGAAGCTTCAAAACAATTGCGAAAAATTCTATGGGTGAACAATTGATAGTTAAAATTTAAAAGATACCTTTCAATATATATCAAAATATAAAGCAGTGATAAATTCACACATTGCTGGGTTTAATTACACTTAGTCATCATATATCATCTTTTATACATTTTTGGAGTCATCTTTGGTTGTGTGGGTGCCCTAGCCAAAGGCAGAACCAGACAGAGAGAGAGGGAAAGTGAGAGAAATCACCCCCTGGGTGGGCGGTGGCCACATAGCAATCCCTTCTTCATTGTCCACCCACAATCTTGGGCACACACACACACAAACCCTCAGCATAAGTTTGATGCCACCGGGTCTGGGATTCAAACCATGGTCAGCCATGTGCGAGTCCAGCAATGGAACCGCAACACCATCCGCTGGTCCCACATTTTGTTCTTTAAACACATAATAAGCTCCTGTTTCAAGGCATTTGCTTTTTCAATCGCTTCTGCCTGGAAGTCTTTCCTAAAAAACGTCTAGCTTGTTTGCCCTCCCACTTCCATTATAAAGAAATTCTAAGGAGTAAAATACTGAGTTTTCTGACATTTGACTACAATATACCCCTGTTTATTTAGGTCTTATGTTTCTCACTAGTGTTTTATAGTTTTTAATGTAGGACTCTTGCACATTTTGGGGTCAGACTTGTTACCAAATATTCCATATTTTTGATGTGACATTAAATGTTATTTTTTTTTTGCCTAGCGATATGATTATATCAATTGATATAGAAAGAGCATTTGAGAAAATCCCATATTTCTTCCTTATAAAAGTTCTAAGCACAGTAGGGATAAAAGAAAATTTTCTCAACCTAATAAGTGACATCTACAAAAATCTCTTAAAACCAACTGTGTACTTAATGGCAGAAGACTGAATTCTTTCTGAAGTCAAGAACAAGATTGCTCCACATTATAGTGGCAGTTTTAGCCACTACAGTAAGACAAGATTAAAAAAAAAATCCAAATTAGAAAAGAATTAAAACTACTTTTATCCACAAATGACATGATAGTTTAAATAGAAAATATAACGGAATTTGTCAAAAACCTGTTAAAACTGACAAGTTGAGATTAGTAAGGTTGAAGGATATTAGATCAGTATACAGACAAGAATCGTATTGCTAATAAGACATGCAAAACCTATACATCAGAAGCTTCAAAACAATTGCGAAAAATTCTATGGGTGAACAATTGATAGTTAAAATTTAAAAGATACCTTTCAATATATATCAAAATATAAAGCAGTGATAAATTCACACATTGCTGGGTTTAATTACACTTAGTCATCATATATCATCTTTTATACATTTTTGGAGTCATTGTGTGAACATTTTACTTGTAATAATTTGCATCTATATTCATGAAGGATATTGGCATAATGTCTTCTTTTTTTTTCTTTTTTTTTGAGAGGTTTTTGCTATAGGGCGCATGCGCTCGCCAGACAGACAGAGAGAGACAGAGAGATAGAAAGCCAGAAATCACCCCCCAGAGGGGATGGCCATGCCGCAATTCCTTCTCCTCCATTCTCCTCTCGGGATTTTGCGCACGCACGCACACACGCCTGGTGTGAGTTTAAGCCACCCAGTTCAGGACTCGAACCACAGTCAACTACGTGGGAGTCCAGCGACATAGCCATTATGCTAACTGCTGGTCCTGCCTAATGTCTTCTTTTCTTAAAATATAGTTGTCTGGTTTTGGGTAATGCCAGCATCAGGGAACGAACCGGAAATTATTGGTCCCTCTTAAGTGTTCTGAAAGAATTTGTGTAGAATTGAAAGTAAAATGTTGTTTCTTCCTTAAAACTTTGGTAAAATTTACCAGGGAAGCCTTTTGGACCTTGAGTTTTCTTTGCAGAGTAGATTTTAAGTTCAAACTGAATTTCTTCAATGGACATGAGACTGACTATTCGGGTTTTGTATTTCTTCTTGAGTGAAGTTTGGTAGTTTGTATCTTTCAAGGATTTATTTTGATTTATCTAAGTTGTCAAAATAATTAGCATAAAATTGTTCATAAATATTTCCTTATTCTCCTTTTCTTAGCTATAAAATCTGGATTGATTCTTTTTTTGTGTTGTTATTTGTGATTTTTGTGTTCTAATTTTTTTCCTGATTAAAGTTGTTAAAGTATATCAACTTTAATCATCTAAAAACAAAGATGTTTTACTTCATTGATTTTGTCTAGTATTTTTCTATTACATTGATTTTTGTTTTTTTTCTCTGTTATATCCTTTCTTTTAACTTACTCTAATTTGCTTTCCCTTCTAAACTATTAAGGTGGAAATTGATTTTATTGATTTAAGACCGTTCCCCTTTTCTAACAAAGTATGTAATGCTTTATATTTCTTGTAAGTACTTCTTTAGCAGTATTCCATGTATTTGAAATAATTGTGTTTTCATTTTCCTTCAGGTCAAATACTTTCTTTTTTTATTTATTTTTTTATCTTTTGATAGTTTTTTCTTTGATGCAAGGGTTTTATATATATAAGTATTAATTTTCAAACACTTGGAGAATTTTTTTTCTAAGATTTTTCTGACAATGATTTCTAATTTATTTCCACTGTGGTCAGGAAACATATTTGGTATGACTTCAGTCTTTTACAATATATTAAAACTTTTTTATGTTCAAATTAATGTTTACCTTGGCAATTATTTTATACATACTTCATTTTTTGATTTTTGTTTATTTATTTATTTTTAGGTTTTTGCTATATGAGAGAGACAGAGAGAGAGAGTGAAAAATCACCCCTCCCCCCAAAACATGGCCACACCTTCATCTCCATTCTCAGGATTTTGGACAGGCATAAATAGAGTTTTACATTTTTGATGAATGAACTTCATTATCATTATGACATGACCTTTACCCAGGATAATACAAAGAGCCATCAAAAAGTTCATGGAGAGCCAACCAGCGGTGTAGTGGTTAAGGCAACTGGATCCCACATGGCCCACTATGTGGTTACAGTCCAAGAGCCAGAACTTTGAAAAACATGTGGGGCAAAGTGTGGACGTGTGCCCAAAATCCAAAAGGAGGGAGAGATGAAGGAGAAGGGATTATGGTAGGGCTATCCCCCCAGGGTGTGCTTTCTCACTTTCCCACTCTCTCTTGCTGTCTCTCTCTGTAGCAAACACATGTACTATATAGCAAAACAAACAAACAAACAAAACCCAGAAAACACACTTTCGGGTGCAGTGAGTGGTGAAATGGAATGATCTGTGAAGCAGACTCATCTGACAAAGTTGCCAGTTCAATTCGGGAGCCCTCCCTGAGTACACCAGGCTTCAGGCTGCCCATGGCCCAAACTGACTGAAGCCAGAGGTGATCATGGCGTTGAAACCCTGTTGGGAGTGCTATGTCACTCTTTCTCTCTTTGTTTCACTCCTGGAATAAATAAAATGCTTTTAAAAAATCTATTTTATCTGATATTAATATAGCCATACCAGCTTTCTCGTGATTAATGCTCTGTGTTGTTTCTTTTCCATTTTTTAATTTCTTTAATTTCAAGACTATTGGTATCTTTATATTTAAAGTGTGTTTCCTTAATGTGGCATAAAGACAACATTTTTTTTATCCAATTTGACATTTGCCTTTGAATTGAAATGTTCAGTTTGAATTTGATTACTCACATGATTAGGCTTACATCAATTATCAAGTTTTCTATTTATTCATCTAGTCTTTCCTCCCTTTTGTGCTATTATTGTCATACCCTGTACTTTCTCATATGTTTGAATCATGCACTGTGTTGTCATTATGTTTGTTTAAGGAGCCAATTACATAAAGCATCTATTTAGGGTCGTCAAATGTGTGGTGGTTATGGTGTTGGATCCCAAATGGCTAATTCTAGGGTTTGATTCCCAGGGCTGCTGGAACATGTGTGCACGTGTGCCCAGAACCCAAAGAGATGGAGGAGAGGGGATTGTGGCATGTCTCTCCCCTTTCCAGTGTGATTTCTCTCTCTGTCTCTTTATCTCTCTGGTAAGCACACATACCATATAGCAAAAATCTAAAAAAGATAGAAAACTATGTTTAAAAATCTTTATATATATATTACATATGTATATATGTATCATATATCATATATTATATACATATATACATATTTTATATATATATATATATATATGTATGCCAGTAGACACCATTTATGTAGTTTTTCATTTTCTTTTGCAATTCCATATTTCCATCTCATGCAATTTTTCTTCTTCTTGATCACTTTAATCTTCTTAATCCTATTGGCTCTCCAAGTTTTGTTTGGCTTTTGTTCTGGAAAGATGTATATGCTGGCAATAGAATTATAGCTTGAAAGTGTTTTCTTTCATTGTTCATAATGGGAAACGTGTCATCCTTATCTTCTTGGTATGTGACTTGTTTTTTTCTTTCCGAAAATTTTAAGATTTTTCTCTTTATCTCTGGGTTTGAACAATTTGATTCTGACTTGCCTTGGTGTAGTTTTCTTTATATTGTTTGTGCTTGAATTCATTTATCTTCTTGGATCACCAAGTTTGGTTGTCATCACGTTTTGAAAATTTCAGGCCATGAAAGAGAGACATTGTATGTCTCCACTTAACATATACCGACCGTCTACGACCTACGATAGAGACGGAAAGACTGGGGAACATAAAAGTATTAAAAATTGTAATGGACAACAGAGGCCAAGTGGAAAGAGAGTGTGGGAGGGGAAGAGTGTAGGAAAGGAAATTTGGGGGGAAATGGAGAGGTAAGACACTTGTGGGACACAGATAAAGTTTATTATCTGTTGACAAGGATGTGTATAATAGTCTCAACTGGGCTGACTGAGGTGCATATCATTCTGGGTAAAGTCTCTTCACAATCTAAATGATGTATAGCGATTTAATTTGTGAATGATAATAAATTTAAAAATTAGAAAAAGAAAATTTCAGGCCAATATTTTTTCAGACATATTTTTAGAGACCTTTCCATCTGTACTCCATTCTCTTCTTTATTGATACTCCAAATATATGTATTTTAAACCACTTGAATTTGTTGCATAGCTCATATACCTAATTTTTAAATTTCTTTTTTTCTTTGTATTTCATTTTATATTATTTGTATTGCTGAATTATCATCGTTAATCATCTTTTCCTCTACAATATCTATTAGGGCATTAATTTTATCTAATACACTTTTTATCCTAAACATTAATTTTCCTCTCCAAAAATTTAATTTTGTTCTTTTTTAGATCTTTTCAACATTTCCAGTTCAGAATATATTAACCGTTTTAATGTACATTTTGCTAATTCTAACATGTATGTCACTTTTTGGATGTTTTTAGTTAGTTAATATTTCTCATTATAGAGCATATATTTCTGCTTATTTGCATGCCTTATAACTTTTCATTAGATGTTAGACATTGTGAATTTAAATTTCTTGGACTTTGAAAATTTTGAATCTCTTATAAATATTCTTTTTTTTTTTTTTTTGGAGAGGTTTTTGCTTTAGGGCATGTGGGTTGGCATGTGAGTTTGCCAGAAAGACAGAGAGAAACAGAGGGACAGGAAGTGAGAAATCGCTCCCCAGGGGGGATGACCACACCACAATCCCTTCTCCTCATTCTCCTCTTGGGATCTTGGGCACGCATGCACACACACCTGGCGTGAGTTTAAGCCACCAGGTCCAGGACTCAAACTGCAGTGGACTACATGAGAGTCCAGTGACACAGCCATTACACTAAACTGCTGGTCCCAATCTTATGAATATTCTTGTGCTTAGTTCTCAATGTTAAGTTACTTGGAAAAAGTTTGAGCCTTCAGGACTAACCTTTAAAATTAGGTGGGACCAATGCAGCATTTAAACGAGGGCTGTTGGTTTTCTGCTACTGAGGTTTTCTACTACTTCCTGAGTACTTACCTAATACTTTATAAATTGTGAGTTTTTGTATTCTGGTTGGTGGGAACAGCTACTATTCCTTATTTGAGTGCTGGTGGTACTGTTTCCACTGACCCTTTCTGCTGGTTCTTTTCCTGGCCACAAGAAGTTTGATCATAAACATGCCCTGACTAGGACGCAAGAGGGGACCACTGACTCAAAGGGATCTCTGGAGCCTTTTCTGGAAGTTTCTCCTCTTCTGTACTCTGTGCTGATAACTCCGACCAGCTTGGGCTCTGGACTTCAGCTCTGTCTTCTCAAGTCAGTGGGTTCACTGCGTTTTCCCCAGATTATGCTTCTTGTGCTATTACCTGGACGGAAGCTGTGGCAATCATGTGGTCCACCTTGCTTTTCTCATGGTTCAGTGATTATTGATCGTTTTTCTCTGATACTCTATACTAAGTAGTGTTGTATCATACATATTGCCCAGTTTTTTAGTTGTCTCAAGTAGAAGTACATGTTTGGTTATCATTACTCCATCTTGGTTGAAAACATAAGGTTTTGTTTGTTGTTTAGTAGAAGATCTTATTAGCTTTATTTCACTAAAGTCAGAAAAACCTAATGAGTTCTGGTTGTTATATTTCCTGAGATTTTCTTCTTGTCCTATGTAGGATGTGGTCAAATTCGGAGTGAGTGTTCTGTGACTACTTGTAAAGCTTTGTTATTCATGTGCAAGCTATTACATTTCTTTCATAAAGATATGACCTTAGCTACTTTTTAATGAAATTAACAAAAGTCCATGTTGACAAAAATCAAACAGAAGATAATGAATCGAGAAGTAAAATGTCTCTTCTCCTGTTTTAATACATACCCAGTCTCTAATGTCAAGTATTATTTCTTTTCTTGGTACAACTTTCATGCAGCTACTTTAAAGTTTCTGTATATCTTCTTCATTATTTATTTTTTAAGACAGAGTCTTGCTATCTGGCAGTCCTCCTGCCTGGGCCTCTGAAGTAGCCGGGAGTACAGTAGTGCACCAGCACGGCCAGTGTTGCCTGTGGGCCAGGAGCACCTGGGCCTTCCGGGTGGCCTCTGCCTGCTGAGCTGCAGCTTCAGCCAGTGCGTGGTACCGTGGCTGGGCCCTGGGTGTCTTTCTCATCCAGTTCTATAATACTTGCTTGTCTAGTTTCTTTGATTAGCACAGTATACACATAGCTCTAATTTACGAATAAATGTGGGTATGCCATGTAGTCTATATTCATGTTAATAATTCATGAAATTCTTTTGTGGATTTATTAATTACCAAGTTGAAATTCTTTTGTTTTCTTCACAGTGTTGAATAGAGCCAGGTTCTATTTGAGTGCTGCTGATACTGTTTTAAAATTAGATATAGGGCTGGCCTGGTAGTGCAGAGCATAGAAAGCCAGATCCCACATGGCTGACCTGGGTTCAAGTCCTGACCCCTAAGGCTGGAAACACACTAGGCACATGAGTGCATGTACCAAATATCCTGGCAGAAAATGGAGAAAAAAGGGTTGTGGTGTGACTATGCTCCATTGGAGGAGAGTGCCCTTGTTCCCTCTGACACTTAAAAAAGAGTAAGTATAATAAAAAAATATTTTAGAGATATAAGTTTCAGTCTGATCAGATGCTTAGAAGCTCTGTGTCTATTTGCAAGGCAATCTTTCTGAGGTTCAGTTTTCTCAATTGTCACTAAATCGATGGGTTGTCGGAAAAGTCATGATGTATTTTTCTATGCAAAAATGAGTCATGACTTTTCTGACAAACCCAATATATTAAATTAGGTTATATCTAATATTGATTTCAATTGTGAAGTTAGATGTGCATATGTAAACTTCTTCTATCATGCATTATAACACAGAACAGCTTTGCTGGAAACCTGGTTTATCGCTGGTAGGGGATGGCTGATGAGGGGACATTTGTCTGACCTCATCGTCATCAGACGTTCCACTTCGATATTTGCTGTCATTTCCAAGTGGTGCTATAAGCACATCTGCAGCTCCTGGAGTTCAATGCTCTTGTCCCGTTAGTAGGCCATATCCTTTGTAGTAATTATGATATGGTTTTATAACTATGCTGTGGAGAACACATTCATATTGCATTGCATTTTTAATGTTAAAAATGTTCACTCATCCAGTGGAAATGCTTAAATTATACTACCACTTTTGGACTTCATTTTGAGATTTCTTTAATTTTTCATAAATTGTGAGCATAAAAATAGTAAGTGGCATGATCCTCTCCTGGGCCAAAGGTCTGGAGTGTGTGTGTGTCATAAGGATGAAAGCTAACATGCAGTATCTCAATGAAAGAGCTTAGATTGATTCTCACAACTGTCAGCTAAGGCCACATCTTGCATTTTTTCCCCTCCTCTTTGTATGTACACCCGCATACAGAAGGCCTCAGATAATGAACTTTTAAACTTTAAGCTGCCTGTAGTTAGATATACGAGCCACACAACCCTCCGTGATTTGCCTTCCTGTGTGGCATTCACATGGGGAGATGTGTTCTCATTTGTTTTTGTGTAGCAAATTCTGCATTATCTGAAAACACATCTCACCATTATAATTAGAAATGTAAGCACAGCTGATTTTGAAGAGCGTTTTGGGCAGCTGCGGAATCCTGATGACTCTCCACTGGCACTTACTTCTTCCCTTTGTTGCCCAAATCCAGTCACTCCCTAGCTTAAGTCTAGCATGGTATAAGAAAAGGTGTTCCTGCCCTACTGATGGAATAAATATTCAAGAGCAAAACAGACAGGACACATTACCTAATGGAAAGCTTTACGTTTAGAAAATGCATAAGTAATTTTGAAATTAACTTAAGCAAGTACCCATCCATGTCTCATTGGGCCTGAAGTTTATCTTCCTTAATTCCATTAGAAATTATGATTTATTTTGGAAGAATTAGGTATGGTTAGAAATCTTTCTATTGTTTCAAAAATTTGACCTATAGAATAAACGTATGCTTAGATTAGAATATGATGGATGTTAATACTTGATTTAATTTCTTATGGGGGAGCAGCAGATAGCATGGTGGCTAAGATGCTGGATTCCCAGATGGCCAAGTGTGGTTTGAGTCCCCGATCTGGAAGCTTGAAAATCACGACACATAAATAGATAAATAAATGTTAAAAATAAATAAATAAATAAATAAATAAATTTATTTGTATGATGGGATATTCGAATCTCAGATGAAAAATAATAATTCTAGCTATATTTAGGGATGGTCTTGAAACCACTTTTTAATTTTTTTTTGAGAGAGAGAATTTTGCTATAGGGTGCATGCACTTGCCATAGAGACAGAAAGAGACAGAAACAGAAAGTGAGAAATCACCCTCTGGGAGGATGATCATGCTGAAATTCCTTCTCCTCCATTTTCCTCTCAGGATTTTGGGCACACGGGCACATGCGCCCTGTCTGAGTTTTAAGCTGCCAGGTCCAGGACTCGAACCATGGTCGACTATGTGAGAGCCAGTGATGTAACCATTACATCATCTGCTGGTCCTAAAACTACTATTTACAGTTCTTTCAGATATTCTATTTACATAGTCCCTCTTGTATGTTATAATATGTTAGTTATTTTAAGAAAATTAGCTTGTTTTATACTTTTAACAATCTAGTACATGGAGTATTCAAAAAGTTCATAGAATGTATGTATTATGAAAAATAGTATGCATGGATTTTAATTTTTTTGCACCAAAATAAACTCACACTTTAATTTCACTTTTCCACAAGCTTCTGAAGTACCCTTGGATTAGGATTGTTAAACCCATTTCACAGATGAGGGAACCAAGGTTTACCTGGCAAGTCTTGCAGCTGGAAATGGGAAAGACCAGGATTTTAATCCAGTCCTGCCTGAGTCAAAGGGCCTGTGCTTTTCACTCTGAGACGCCAACTCCTCTAGGCTCAGGCGTCTTGCTGCCCACTCTAACAGTACCTGGCAGTGAGGGATTGGGTCTCATCCTGGGCGTGGCCATTTGATTTATTCTCAGTGACCAGCCACTCTTCTGTGAGTTCGACAGGGCTGCTCCTAACCAGAGACACTGTCAGTTCTTCCTGGGAATTGTATCAGGGTCTGACCCATTTTTCCTTCCCCCATGCCAAGTTGAACGTTACCATCTTTGCAAAGGAGCGATAGTTTGACATGGAATTGGGAGCCCGTGGGTCACACACCACTCAAATAATATCTACTTTGTCTCTCCAACTCTCTCCTCCACCCCTGACGGCCAGGGGCAATGCCTTAATTTTGCTCATATGTTTTGAGAAAACTAGTATGGTCAGATCTGTGATCAAAGAAATGCAGAAACAGTCCGTTAACCAAAGTTAAACAGGGTAGGACTCTTTACTATGCTAATCTGCTGTTAGCTTCCAGGGAGAGCTTCCAGTGCAGGATGCCCTAGATCTAACTGACCACACCTAGCTGTTGTTTTTAAAGAGCCTCCTAAGGGAATGGTATCCTGCATGAGACACTTTCAAAACTGTTAGATTAACCTCAAGAAATAGAACCTCCTAAGCCCTTGGAAGGTGAGCAGGTGAACTATTGGGAGGCAATAATAACCCTTTGTATACTGGGGGGTATGTCCCATTGGGAGTGCCTGTTCACCAGGTGACACTGCTTCTGATACTCTCCTTCATACCAAGTGGGCAGCCCTCTGGGAGAAGACACCCTGGAGTGGAACCATCCTGGAATATGTGCCTGTTTCTGACTGAGAACTGGGAGGGAAGCGTAAGAACTCGCACTTGGAATAGAAAAGAGAGGCTGAATCCACAAAGGCACTTCAAAACACAGGTGTGCATATCTCTGATCGTTGATGAAAACGGGCCAGTGTTTCTTTTTATCTGGAAAAGCTTCATGGAAAAGGTGAGCCCTGGGCTCAAGTTTTATAGGAGGGGAGACTGGCAGAAGCGTGCTAAGTCTTCTGGGCGAGGCAGGGACTGTGCGAGGGCAGAAATGGTGAGTCATGTCCTGGAGACAGTAAACAATTGATTTCTGCTTCCTCTGTGTCCGGGCATGTCTAATCAAGTTTAGTCCCTTTTCCAGAAAAAGCGTGGGGAAAAGGAGGACATGAGGACCCCTCTCCGATTTGTTTTGTAGTACACATCCACAAGATTTTCCTCCAAGCAGACACACTCATACTTGAAAAAACTGCTGGTTAAACCACATTAGAAACAAAGGAAAATTTTATATTCAAAATTGGGTTTTGGGGTTTTTTAAAAAATAAAAATGATGTCCAGGGTCAGCCTGTGCATGGTGGTTAAGACAGCTGGTCCCACATGGTTGACTACATGGTTCCAGATCCAGACTCAGTGGCTTGAGAAACACATCAGGCTCCCATGTGTGCCCGAAACCTAGAAATGAGGGAGAGATGGAGGAGAAGGATGGTGGTGTGACCTTTCCTAGTGGGGAATGGTCTCTCTCCACTGAGCACACATGCCCCCCGACCATTTAGGAAAAAATATTATACACACGCTCACATGCACAAACACAAGATGTCCACGAGGAGTAGCATAAACCCAAAGAGCCTTCGAGGTAGCCAGGTGGAAGATGCCTTTCCCCTGTGGGCAGGAGCAGGTGCAGGACAGAAGACGGAGCCTCGTGAAGAAATAGAAACTCTCCTCACCTCTGTCCTTACTGCCAAAGCCCCATCGTGCCTGCCTACCCGCCCTCAATCCCTTCTCACAAGGCTCTGAGTTCTATTCTGCATATAAACTTCATGCTAATTTTCTATACAAGAGGCAAACTGGCCTTTTAAAAAATATAAACAAAATCCTATTGTCTCTCTTGCTCAAAAATCTGCATGGGTAGCTGCCCTGGTGCAGAGGTAGTGCGATGCTCTGTGATGCTGAGGCTGTATGGGAAGGTCCCGTGTTCACGTTCCAAGGTCTCCCTCTGCAGGCCAGGGGCCTACCCAACCAACTGGCTGGCTGGCGCCGGGGTGGATCGTGGCATGAAGGCTTCTCTGGGGGATTTTCTTCTCTCTCTGCCTGCCTTCCCCTCTCATATAAGAAATAAATGAGTACACTTTAAGAAGAAAATCTTCTGGGGAACCAGCAGTTAGCGTAATGGCTGTGTCGCTGGACTCCCACGTAGTCGACTGCGGTTGGCGTCCCGGACCCGGTGGCTTAAAACTCACGCCGGGCATGTGTGTGCGTGCCCAAGATCCCGAGGAGAATGGAAGAGAAGGGATTGCGGCGTGACCATCCCCTCTGGGGGGTGATTTCTCGCTTTCTGTCTCTATGTCTCTCTCTGTCTGGTGAGCGCACGCGCCCTATAGCAAAAATCTCTCAAAAAAAAAACAGAAAAAAAAAAAAGGAAGAAAATCTTCTGTAAAATCCTTCTTTTGGCCTTTGGAGCTCTCTTCTCATTCTCTGCTTACTTGTTGTTTCACCTCTCCTGGCCTGGGTTTTCCACCTCGGAGCCTCTGTGTGTTATTGCTCTCTGGTTCCTACCTTCCTCTTTGCCATCAGGCATTGGCAAACTGTGGCCCATAAGCTGGTTTTGGCCTTTGTCCTGTTTTTCTAAGGCCCTTGCACTAAGAAAGAATAGTTTTTTATGTTTTTAAAGAGTTGTAAAAGAAACATGTGTTGGAGATCAAATGTGAGCCACACAACTCCTCATATTTATATCTTGCGCTTTCTAGTAAAAAGGGTTTCTAACTCCTGATCTAGCTCTGCTTTTCTCCCCAGTGTACTCTCATGTGCTTTATTTCATGCACACCAGCTTGCAATGGCATTCTCATTAGTGTCTTTCCTTGAGACACTGCCTCTTCCCTTGAATCTACAAGGACAGGGGCCATCCTTGCAGAGTGTTTGATGGTCCTCCTCAGTACCTCACACATATCTTGCCACCATGGGTGCTGTCTGTCTCTGGTTGACTTCCCAGTCCCATTCTTCGACATCTTTTTATGGCTGGTGCTCCCTGTTCATATCACACTCAGCTACTCGTCCCCATGCCTACCTTTGTGTAATTAGTCATATGTAATTTCCACCACAGGAAACCCACTTTGGTCGTGGGAATAGAACTTGTACCCCTGCCCTCCCACACGTGTGAACTGAGCAGAGAATGTGACCCCACGTTGCTCCTCAGGCTGAGCACAGCGGCACCTGCTGTGAGTTCACGGACCAATCAGTACCCTGGGAGACTCAGGGGCTTGGCCCCCTTGGCTGGGTAGTAAGTCTGAGATTTCCTAAATGGGCTTGAGTTCATTCTCATGTTCACCTGGGCACTGGTGATCTGTCTGGTTGAATGCATTGTCACTGAAACCTAATAAAGAGGAACGTTTTTGAAATGATAGGAATTGGGTTACTGTTGATAATGGTTTTTCTATAACCGTGGAAGGCCCACGTTAATAATTCTTTACTATTCAAAGATGACATCTGTTGAGGCATACATTATGAAAGTCAGATTTGCTCAGCACAGACTTTATTAATTTGTTACTTTCCCTGAGCAAATGTGACTGCACATTTGTTTAAATATTTACAAATGGAGGTGAATGAGCAGCAGAAGAAGGGAAAATTAAAGCCAAATAGGACACATGTTCTTGAAGAAAGATAGGGTTTCACGGACTTTGTTGTGTGGGTAATAACGCAGTACAGAACATGTGATCTGTTCACACTGTGCTTCTCATCGTCGCTGATTGAAAAGGGACAGTTCCATTTCTGCAGTGCAAAACCAAGTCATTCTTATTAAAAGGTCACAGGAAACTGAGGAGAAATGTCAGGCACACAGCCTGACCTATTCCGAATATAATCAAGCTTGCTTTAAAAAGACAACATCTACATTATGAAGGGAAGAGATCTGATTGCATTCTCTGTGCCTTGGTAATGCAGTTAGTGCCGATAAGACCTTGAGACAATCTTGCCCTTCAGAACATGAGTGTTTGTGGTGGGTGTGGGTGGGTCGGAGGGGGACCTCAGGACGCAACGTGGGCTAAGATCGTCTCTTCAGCCACTGCTTCCTTCTGAATTATTGAACTTACCATTTCCTTACAAGATGCACATTTTTTACTTCTAAGATCACGTGAATTTCCCCTTAGATTAATTAATTTCCTAAGGGTTTGATAAGAGCCATCCCGCGGATGCGGCGGCAGATTGACTGCTGTGGGTTCGTGGTCCTCTGCTCGCGGGAGACACGCGATGCGGAGGTAGGTTCTGCCGTGCAGCCTCAGACCTTCCCCCAGTCTGTTCGAAGAGACCAGCTGTAAAGGAAAGATGGTAATTCCATTTTCATGCCAGTTCGTCACTGGCTGCTCTCCAGATTTCTAGTATTTAGGGCTTGATTTCTCTGGCTGCCTCATGCCTTGTGTGCACAGAGCTCCCGTTGACTTCATTATGATAAACAGAACGATGATAAACTTCAATGGTAAACAGAAGGGTTCTTCACTTCAATGGGAATTCTGTGTGTATGAAGGATATGGTCCAATAAAGCCAGCCCCGCCCCTCTCAAGTAAATAAGTGCAGTAGTATCTGCCATGGCGAGGTGGTGTCACGTGACATACGTCCAAGAGACTGTGAACACCAAAGATCCCACTCCCGTGGCTACCCCATTACCATCTGATGGTACATACTTGATTTCTTCAAGCTCCGGGTTGGAAATCTTCAGTGGGTTGTATTCCCTTCTGGCTGGGGTGGCTCTTTCTGCAGATGTATAGAAACAGATTTTTTTTTTTTTCTTCTTGTGAAG